>NW_004191832.1:147750-319990 GCF_000330505.1 Entamoeba invadens IP1
CTCATCTTAATATTAGTTAATTTAATATTATTAATAATAAATAATTAATAAAAGTTTATTTTGGTTTTTTCATTTTATTAATTTTTTGATTAATAATTTATATTAAAATTAATAGTAATTTTATTATTTTTCAGTTGAAATTAACCAATAGTTACGAGCATCCTCCTTTCTATAGCATCCCCATATTTCTTCCTACTGTAATCAATAAATTAATAAAATGTAAAAATCAAAATAAATTTATATTAATAATTTATTATTAATAATATTAAATTAATTAATATTTTAATTAGCATCCCCCTTTTTCTCAGCATTCCACTTTTCCAGTTAACTGTAATTGAAAAACTCTATCTTAATTCATATAACTTGAATATATTTAATAATTGTTATAATATTCAAATTTTATTGGTTCAAATTTTCTAAATTCTGATAATATTTTAAATTATAAACAATGAAAAAATAAACAAATATTAACAATGTTATTATATTCTACAATGCATTATTCACAAATATGACACATTTCTCGGACTCACAGCTAAATGCAACTTATAATTTAAGCACAATTTATTGAATTTGGTGTCCTCTAATATAAAATATGCATATAGTTGCAACTGCATATCATGTAAGAAATAAATATACTAATTGTAATTTGCAATTAATAATTATTATTTAGATAATTATGACGTTTTGTCTGTTTTATTTTATCGCACCAACGTGTAAAGATAAACTTTATAAACAACATTAATAATTCTTTACAACTCGTGACATAATAATAAAATATATACTGTTGTTAACAACAACATTAAATGATAATATGTAATCATATTAATAAAACTGTCAAATACACAAAAATACTATTTCAATTTTTGAACAACTGATATTTATTAAATTTAACAAACGTGAGATAGAACTACAAGTAATGAGTTGAAATGATGAAAATGTAAAAAAATTCAAAGCTCAAAATAATAATATTTTGATTTTGTTTGTTGTAACTTGTTAAGATATTAAAAAATACAACATTTTTTCTGAAAGAAAGTGATGAGGTTAAAAGTGAAACCTTTTTTTCAAACTATTGTTATTAAATTGTCTAAAAATAACAAACTATAAATGTCTCCATATAATTTTATTGTAATAGTTGTGGTGTTATCAAAACATAATTGTATGATTTTGTGTGTTGTAATATTAATGATAATAATAATAATATTAATGTAATGTTTGTAAATAATATCTAGTTTATATGTATTTATCAACAAAAAGCCGTTGAACAAAAATAGCGAACATCGACGCTCTAACATTATAAAATAATCAACAATTATTTCTATATGATTTTATTTTATTTTCATGGAATATCACACCCATTTAACAAAATTAACATTCGATTAAGAATTTAATTATGACTCACCTTTTATTTTATTTGATTTGCGTAACAAAGCGAAGTTGTCAACCACAACCCTATCAAAAATTCAACAATCAAAAAATAATTGTCATAACAGTCATTATTCATTTAAACACATCAACGATTACATGTTTATTTACATTAATGTATATATTTTTATATACTACAACGTTAAATTAAGTTTATAACTATGTCGTGTTAATTATTGGAAACAATGTATATTAACCTTAGCAAGTCAACTGAATCAACTTTTTTTGTGCGAAGGTGAAATCTGGATAAGATTTATCTAGATCATAATTTATTTTTAGAATAATTAAAAATAAATTCAAAACACGAAATCGATTAGTTTTCGCGCAAACTACTGGTCTTTACAGACCCATGTTTTCTATTTTCCATGTGTTCAAAATAGTCAACACTTGCTGTTACGAGACATACACATGAATTTTCATTAGAGCGTTTCGGAATTTATCAATTTTTCATTATTTAAATTGGTTTGTGACACGCAGTTCTTAATTTAAGATGTTTTTAGTTCAAATACAAAAATAAAAAAAGTGACTTATTTTAAGTGAAAAAATCAAGGATATAAATTATCCAGTTTTCACTTCGTAAGGTTAAATTTTTTTTTAATTATTTTATTCTAACAATACAACTATTTTTTTACTCGAGTAAATTTTTATAACAACAAAAAAATTAAAATACGATATAGTATCATTATTAATATCTATATTATATTAAAAATATGCGGAATGTTCGATTAATTATATTATATATAACAATCGATAACAACTAATTTATCTAAATTATTTTTAGAATTTTTTTATTGTTACGGCAATTTTTTCTAGTTGTAAATGATTTTTGAATCTTTCATTTTAAATGCTTTTTTGATATTTTTTTTCTATTTATATAAAATAGTTCAATTCTACTGCCTATTGTTTGGTTTTTTGACGAACCATGGTAAAAAAACTGAAACAATGTTTTTCTAGTGTATCGAAAAATTTCCCGATATATTACAGTTATTAACATAAAAAAAATATAATTAAAAATATAAAAATCATTTATTTTCTTCATGTTATTTTTTTGTTGATATTTAAATGTCAATTCTAAAAAAATAATCAAATGGGTTACACAAAAGATAAATACAACGTATATTGCAATGGTAAAATTGTGAATGGAGTAGATGCTGCGTCTTTTGAAGTCCTACCTTACAATTATATTAAAGATAAATATAATGTTTGGTGTCATGGTCAAATTGTTAAAGGAGTAGATGCTCCAAGTTTTCAAGTTCTCAAATTTCCTTACACCAAAGATAAATATAATGTTTGGTGTCATGGTCAAATTGTTCAAGGGGTTGATCCTGAAAGTTTTCAAATTTGAAATTAAACTTTTTATTGATTTTTTATAAAAATATCACAATGGTTTATTTACTTATAAAGACCAAACAATCTTTGAAAAGACTTGCATGCATATATTCGGGAAAAATTGTTATTATTCACACCAAATTATTTTTAGGGGCTATATTCAATTTAATTTAAAAAATATATTAAAATATAATACATTTAATTATAATAATATAATGTATTTTAAAAAACCAAAAAACGTGTTATTGATAATAAGATCTTCAAAAACCAATAGTATACAGAACTAATACTTGTATAAATACGCAAATTATAATTGTATGTTAATTAGTGCTTTGCAGTTTGTGAACTGAATTTTTTTTTCTTTTTTTTTCAAACTGAAAAAAATCACATTCAAGAATTTAATAATTTTTAATAGCTTTATCTTCACTTTTGGGATTAATTTATTTAAACAAAACTATTAAAAAACAAAATCATAAACTGTAAAACTGAATCAAGTTTGAAAAAAATAAATAAAAAACCCAAAACTTTGAATTTTTTTTGTTTTTGTCAAAAATCCAAATTATGATTAAAAATGCATTTTTTGTCAAATTTTGTAAAAATAGTTATAAGTGTACACTGTGAAAAAAACAATTGTTATTAACCCAAAGTAAATGGTGTTTTCAATTATTTACACAACAAAGTTATCAACACATTAAAACGTTTAAATAAATTAATAACGAACATACGTAATTGTTAATATACATGTATAGTTAAATATAGTTTTAAGTTGAATGATGACTGTGAGTGACATCGTTATTCTCAAACGTTGATCGTAACTTATGGGTTATTGATGTGACATTTTGTTAAAACGAAAAAAGTCAAATATTATTAATAGTTACTTATTTCATTGTTTAACTTCGTCAACGTTCATAATGATCATTTAATCGCTTGTTGTAAATAATTACATGTTAATGAGATATTATATACAATTAAAAATTGTTTTATTTTTTTAATAATACAACATACAAAAATAAACACATGTATTTTGACAACACCAAAACATTTATGGTTAATTGAAATATAGGCGTGTATTTATTATTTTTAAATTATTTATAAATTATTGTTTTTTTTTGCTAATCTTTTGTTTAAAAAACTGCCTAAAAAGTAATAACCATCAACTGTGTAAACATGTAATATCAAATTAAATTTTTAAATGATAACACTAAAATAAAAAATATAACATTTTACAGCATTTTTATCTTTTGACTTGGAGCTCACAAATACATGCACATGAGATATTAAAATCTTTTGTTCCGTAGTCTAAATAGTAATAAATTTTTAATTGAATAAAAAAACAAAAATTGTTCATTCTTTCATTGAATTATAAAACCCGAGTATGTAAATACATATGATATAGCTTGTTAATTCAACTTTTTGTGTTGAACTAATTATATTTTGTGGGTACGTCATAAATTTGAATGATCATAAAAATGACGAAAATCATATAATTTTAAACAAATTTTTATATAATTATATGTTGATATTATATATTCAAATTGAAAACAACAACTCAAATATAAACGAATAATTTTAATTTATGATTTATTGGTCTTTACTCCATGAGTTCAGATCATAATAATTAAATATTTTGCAAAATTCATAAAGAAAACTCGGTTATTACAAATGTATTAAAGTTGGTGAACATCTTTGTTCTGTTATAAACAAAGAGCATTAAAAAATATTCAAAAATTAATATTAAATGGATGTCGACATATATAAAAAGTTATATTGAAGAAAGAATAATACGTTTTCAATTTATTTGTTTTTGTATCATGTCATGTTTGACTTTTGTTTTAAAGTTTTAAATGTAAAATGAAATAAATTGTATAAATTATGATGCGATGGTGATTGTATGTATTGATTGTAAATTGTTTGCCTGAACAATATTTTTGGTGCCCGGAAAATCCATTCTGGGTAACTCATTCTGTACAATTTACATTCTGGAAAACTCATTCTAAAAAATAATTATTTTTTGTATTTTTTAAATGGTAAACTCATTATGGAAAACTCATTCAATGTAAAAGTTAACTTTTAATAATTATCTAAATAAATTGTAACATTTTAATAAATTCTCAATTTTTATATATTAATTTAGCAAATAATATTTATGTTTTAATATACACGTATGTATACTATTAAACCAAATTTTTAAATATAATTAATCATTTTTTTTATTTTCTAATGTTTTTTTTGATTGTTTTAATATCAAAACTATTTCTTCTTTGTAAACAACACCCGACTCTAGTCTTTTCTTTGTAAACCACTGCAACTCTTTTGATGCTAACTTCATCTTCTTCATCTTCTTCATCGAAACATCCTTCTTTTTGTATTTTAATATCTTTTTATTTAATACTATCTTCATTTCCAAGTCCAA
The DNA here is from genome assembly GCF_000330505.1 of Entamoeba invadens IP1. NCBI lineage: Eukaryota > Evosea > Mastigamoebida > Endamoebidae > Entamoeba > Entamoeba invadens. The sequence goes on from NW_004191832.1 coordinate 152,915, forward strand.
TTTTAATTTTTTCGATGTCAATTATTCCATCATCATCTTCATCAATTTTAAGCAAATTATGATTCAACATAACTATTTCGTCTTGCACGTTGTTGATTATGATACTTTGTTCGAATTGTTTTTCGTTTACCAGTGCCCTCTTAGCTTCCCAAAGATTTTCAAATAATTTATCTTTGTCAGGTTGTTGCCCAGAGTAATAATTTCTGATGTGATTCATTATAAGTTTGTTTTGTCTTGGATATTTTGGACTTTTTCTTGTGCTTTGTCCTTCTATCAGTTGATTCCATTTTTCGTGTTTTCTTCCTCTAAATCACACATTTATTTAAACCATTCCGATAATGTTGGTTTTGATCTTAAAAGTCTCTTAATAAATGCAGAATGATAAGACTCTGAAAAATTGTTTGTTCTGATATTTTGTAAGTATTGACACCATATAATAATAGGATACCTTGTATCCATCCAGGTTGACTCAAAATAATTTACAAATTTTTTACATTCTTCACTCTGATACAATTCATTTGTTTTGAGTTCGCCAAATTCCAATTTTATATTTTGAGGTTTTAAAAATGGAATAACATACAATTTGTTTATAAGAGATGTGAAATTGTCATCATCTAGTTGAACTTTTATAAAACCACCTGTTTGAACTTTTCTCCAAAGTGCTTGGCAATAATTAAATAACATCCTTTAATCAGACATTTAAACTGTTTTAAAGCATTAATAACGGCCATTTCATAATCAATCATAACAATTTTATCTTTTCCAAATATGTCAAATCCAATATTTTGAGAAATTATATCAATTTCTTTAAAAAGTGAAGTGTACATTTTTTCTTCAAAACAAGTGGTTAAACAATAATACATTTTAAACAATTCACCAGTTTTAGTGACTCCGTGCACTGTGTACAATTGTGAAAAAATTTTCTGGACACGACTTGAAAGTCCCATCCATTAAAATATAACAAATTGATTTTATTTTTTTTTGAGTTTGGAAATGTTGCTATAAATAACAAATTCTTGCGTTTCTATTAATTTGAATTCACCATACTTTTCATTTAAATGAACATCTTCTTTTTGTTTTTCTTTTGCTTTTTGCATGTTAATTTCCTTCAAAATTGTACTTACTCTTCTGGAATCTTTGTTTCTGTCAATTTTATCTAATAATATAGATCCAGGAATAGATAAATTGTCTTTATTAGTTGCAAGTTCTTGTATTTTGTTATTAATACCGAGTTTGATAAACGGATAGTGTGGTTTGTGATCATGTTTAAACATCTCAGAAGTGTATTTGAATGAACTAAATTTTGTTTTATCATGTGGATCTCTAATAGCTTTGATTGTAACTTTACAATTCTTATCTTTACATTTGAAAGCGCAAGGGTTGCATCCAGTTTGGTGAAACACATAATCATTAATAACAGGTAAATAATGTTGTCTTTGACTTTTTACAGACAATACAACTTCTTGTTCGTTGTTAATGTTCGTTTCAGGTTGTTGAATTGATGTAACACTTTCATTCTCTTTTAAACTGTCGAGAGTAGTTGGTTCGATATTTTCATCGGGTTCTATATTGTTAAACATGAATAGACCACCGGTTAAAGTATCATAAAAACATTAGGTGTATTGGTCGGCATGTAACGTAGAAATTGGTTGGGTTGACCAAAAAATTCATTTATATTAACCGATTCAATTTTTATTTAATTATAAATGAATCGATTTTTCATTTTATAAGTGAGTGATATTTGTTTCTTTAATTTAATCAAAATGGTTTAAATATTAATGATAAATAAATTAAAATAATTAATTATTTTTTACCTTTTTATTTTTTGCATAGAATGAGTTTTCCATTATGAGTTTACCATTTAAAAAATACAAAAAATAATTATTTTTTAGAATGAGTTTTCCAGAATGTAAATTGTACAGAATGAGTTACCCAGAATGGATTTTCACCCCACCATATTTTTATGTTTTTTATAAATAAATTAAACTTGAGGTTATGATGTAAAATATACAAGTTGTAAATAAATCTAAAGTATATATTTAAAGTTTATCATGTACCTTTTAGATTATTAAAATATTTCGAAAAGTTATACAAAAAAATATATCCCAACTGTTTCATTATTTTTTGCGGTTTACTTAATGTGGTGTTTATATAAAATTATTGCTATTTGTTTGTCCACCAGATAACATTAAAAGACTGCCCCTATATTGAAACTTAAGAAGATTTGTTTAATCATCAAAAATACCAATTATTTGTTTTGTATAATACAAACATTTTTGTTTTTTAATTTATTATTTTTTGTTAAACTACTTTTTGGTTCAAAATTTTTAGTTCTTTCAATTTTATTATTGTTGTATACACGTTTTCAGTTAATCATATTATAGACAATGTTGATGTAATTAGTTTCAAAAGTGCGATTTCGGTAAATCTATTTAATACGGCTCCCATTTATTTTTTCCAAATTGTTGTCTTGTATAAAAAGAAAAAAAGCAATTTGATAAAACCCTTTTCACGTTATTTTCAATAATAATTACGTCTTTTTTCAGGAAAAAATCAGTTAAAATTCAGTTAAATAACTGCGAAGCACTAATGTTAATTGTACATTTTTGAGTTATTAATATTGTACTATTATTATTAAATTGGAATTTAAACAAATTAATTTTAATAATTTTTTATTTAGAATTACATATTATATTATAACTTATAACACATTGAAAAACAAACCAAATTAAACCCACCTTAAGAACAAATCAATTACTCTCTTGATTTTTCATTATTTATTCAATTGATTATATATCTAAAACATAAATTATGGGTTTAATTTATTATTTAATAATAAACATATAATATATTATAACTTAATGAACAATATTTACAGTGTTATTCACTGGGTTTTCGATTCCCACCATTTTCAATAATTATTAAGTCAGTTTATTAATTATTTAGTCAAAAAAATAAAATATTTCGTCACATATTTTAATTAAACACCACCTACAATTATTAGTCCAGCATAATTAATAAATAGACCATGCAAAAAAATATTAATACCATCACAAATAATTTCAATATTATAATTTTTATATTTCATTCACAAAAATAAATAGACGCACCACAAACTTATATGTTCACGTCATTTAGAATTATTAAGGTTTTTTCTGAATTATTTTACTTTCAACAAAAAAATAAATTATTTCTTTATAAAATGTTATAAAAAACTATGACAATGAAATTAATTTAAAGATTATCTTGAGCATACACCTTCCTCCAAACTTCATTTCTACATCTTTGCCTTTGTGTAATTATTTTGATGTGCTGCTTAACATGGTGAATGAAATGAGTAATGCGGTTTTTGCGGTTGTAATGGTTCAAAGGATATATACTTCCCACTTTCATCAACTTTGTCAGCAAAGCGGCGCAGTGAATAGGTATTCCAAAAGTCTGTTAAAAATCTTCTGGTTTCTAATCAGGTTTCTTTCTAAACTCTTCAACAAACCGTTGCTTGAGCTTCAAACCAATTTTGGTGTATTGGTGCTTTTAGTGTTCTGAATGTTTTGGTTCAAATATCTTCGGTATTTATCTTGGATTTGGTTGTATTGGAGATGGAATGAATAGTTGGGTTGCAAATGATTGAAACGGAGTAACCAGTAGATGTGTAGGCGTTAAGTGTATATAATCGGCCCGTGCATTTGAATCTGTGAGATCAACATGATCTATTGATGCTCGGTCCATTATACTTTGAAATAGTTTTAACGTTGTTTTTTATTTTTTTGTTGAAAGTAAAATAATTCAGAAAAAACCTTAATAATTCTAAATGACGTGAACATATAAGTTTGTGGTGCGTCTATTTATTTTTGTGAATGAAATATAAAAATTATAATATTGAAATTATTTGTGATGGTATTAATATTTTTTTGCATGGTCTATTTATTAATTATGCTGGACTAATAATTGTAGGTGGTGTTTAATTAAAATATGTGACGAAATATTTTATTTTTTTGACTAAATAATTAATAAACTGACTTAATAATTATTGAAAATGGTGGGAATCGAAAACCCAGTGAATAACACTGTAGTTAATTATTGGATTTTTATAATCATTTATTTACTTATATATATAGTTTATGGTTTCAAATTATTTTAATGTTCATGTTTTGAGAACTTAACCTTATGTTAAATTATTTAACTATATAAACTGTTTTTCAAAAGTCGGTACTGAGGTGTCCCGATTTTTTGCATTTATTTTGTTTATTATTTTTGGGAATCGTTTTTTTGTAATAAATTCGCTTATTTTTTCCAAGTAAAAAAGAGAAAAACAATCTTCAAAAAATATTTTTTTACTTGAAGAATTTTTAAGCATTAAAAAAACCATATAAAATTTGAAATAACGGGATTTTTGTTTTTGAAATACACGTGAATGATCCCAAAAGTGCATTTTATTTTAAAAGCAAATAAATTTAATGTCAATCTTTTTCATTATCAAAAATTTTAATAATTAATAAAATATTCACAAAACAAGAGCTTAGTTCGAAGATTAGTATGCTTAGTAGTGTTGTCACAAAAATAATAAAAATAACAAAATGATTTGATAACTTATCTTTGTTGGGTTTTATAAAGTCGACATTCTTTTTGAGCATTTCAGTGAGAACATCTTTTTTAAAATATCCAATAACAAAACAATATTGTTATTTTGTATTATTTTTCTAGTGTTGCCCTTTGACAATTTTGACTTATGCCTGTCAAAATTATCAAACATTTGCTGTAATTATTTTGGTGTTTTTGGAACTCTTTATTTCATTATTTTTTATTCAGAGAAGATAACCACAGTTTGTTTTAAATTTCAGTTAAATTTTAACGAGAGTAATATTCAGTTAAAACTCGACACGAACAACACCATCCAAATTCACTTAAACGTTCATTGTTGTGCTTTTATGCCAACAATGCTGTGTATATGTCGTGAAGTATTGAGTTATGGTCAAATCAAATAACGGGATCGGGTTTTTTGGAAAAAGATGGCTAATATTCCGATATTTTCCCGAATTTGTACGAAAATAATTGAACGGGATTGGTATTTTTTTCAAAATTAAGTCTGTACTTTCGATTTTTTGTTTTTTTGTTTTTTAGGAAAAAACAAAAATAAAAAACGGGACTTTAGGAAGTTCTAAAAATATGACAGTACCGACTTTTGAAAAACAGTTTATTTAAATTAAATAATAAGAACAATTAACAAGTAAATGATTATTAAATATATAGTTAATTGTTTTAAAAAAAATTGTTTTAGTTTTTAATATATACAGTAAAAATTCTATCAGTGTGTGACTCTATCGGTGTGTAGTTTTGACCAATCAAAAGAGGCCTACACACCGATAGAATATAATGATTTCCCACATATTTGGCACCAAAACCCGCAAAAATAATGTCAATTGCAATTTTGTTTTTATTTTAAAAGAGTAAAGACTTGGTAATAAAAACTTAAAAAGAAAAAAATTATCAAACAAAAATAAATTCAAAAAAGATAAGAAAAGAAAAGCAGAAAATGCTCTTCAAAAAATATTAAACTTTAAATGATAATAAAAAATGCACCGACTTCCACACACCAATCACAAGAGCACGCTTGTGATTGGTGTGGTGACAGAATTGATACCACAAAAACTTAACAATTTCAGCAAGAAAGTCACAGATATTTTCGACACATGCAGACAACCAGCCTGGCGTGCTCATCCAAGTCTTTGAGGGCGAGGCATCTATGACATCACACTGCAACCCGTTTGACAAGGTTGGGTTGTTTGGTATCTTATTAGCACCACGTGGAGTCTCACAGTTGAAGTCACATTTGACACAAATGCAAATGGGATTCTGAATGTGTCGGCTGAAAACGAGACAACAGGGAAGAAGACTCTTAAAGGAACAGGTGGACAAGATGGTTGCAGACGCAAAAGAGTTCAAGGCGGAGGACGACAAGATGATGACTTTTGAGGCTAAAAATCGACACTCACCTTATGCTACTTATGTAATAACACAGTGAACAAGCAAATTTTTTCAAAGTTATCAACAAAAGACAAAGAAGCAATCGAGGCCTATGTCAAAGACGTACTTGAGTTGTAAATTGACAAGAACCAATCAGCACCAAAAGTCTATGTGTTTATACAAAAACACAATGCGTTGTTCTTATTCTAAACAATTAGACAAATTAAAAAAATTCACAATATTATTTTATGTTTACACGTGTCGCGTTTTTTTTCATAAAAAAACAAAAAAATACATTGTGTCATTTTTCTAGATTGTGGATAGTTTTACAAATTTCATGATTTTTTAGTTTTTTTGCCAGAAATTAAAAAAGAAAAGAAAAAAAATTTACACACCTTGGGAAAACCATTTTCATGACTCCACACACCGATAGAATTTTTACTGTATATAGTTTTTTAATAGTTTAAATTTTAATATAGAAGGTTTATTTCAAAGAGTTTTTATATTGCAATAATAATGGAATGACATTATTAAATAATGATAACCAAGAATTAATTTTTTTTAATTTGATTGCCTTGTTATGGAACAACAAATGTAGTAACGTGGCTTTCTTTCATTTCTTTAATTCAAATAATTTCATTGTAAACTGAAAAATAGAAAAACAATGGAAACTTTTACAGAACACGACTCACTATTGGAACATCAACCCACTTCTCAAACTACTCAGAGGCCAGAAACCAACATTAAACCGGAGACTGAAACTCGTGATTTTCAAGACCCAAATTTTGATGATCCACTGAATTACTACGCAGTGTTGGGTGTTCCTCGCGAAGCAAGTCCAGAGTTAATAAAACGAGCGTATCGTAAACACGCTTTGAAATTCCATCCCGATAAAAACCACAGTCCAAACGCCGAAGGGGATTTTAACACAATCAAAAACGCGTATGAAGTTCTTTCTGACGAACAAAAGAAACGGATGTATGACTCCTTCGGCGCAGAGGGTGCACAATATGCTCAGTACATTTGGATGATCAAACCATTTGTCTATATTCTCTGCTGTATTTTAGGCTTCTTCATAGCAGTTGCTGCTCTATTATATGACACATGGCTTGTACTCACAATCACCAACTTAGAGAAGGAATTACATTGGAAAATTTCTGCAGTCAACGTGCCCTTATACATCTTGCTCTTCTTTTACATGTTAAATCTCCCCAACACACGTTTGGGGAAGGTGTTTGGTCTCATCGAATTTTGCACGGGGTACCTGGGCCTCATTTTGTTCTTTGTGCGTGTTGATTGCAATAAAGGTGATTATCACTTGTGGTTGATCCCTGCGTACATTGCGTGTTTATTTAGACTGTTAAAAATGCTCCGAGAAGACTTAGGAGACTATGTTGGGCAAGGAGAGAATGGAGAAGTAATTAACATTCCTCGAAAAAAGCGTGTGGTGTTGCTGAATGGTGTATTAGATCTTCTCGAGAATGTAACTTTTATTGGGTTGATTGTCAGTATTGGTGTTAGTGGTAACGAGAAAGATTATATGTACGCAATGATATTCTTTGCACTGTATTTAGTCTTCAGAGTGGTGAGATCAGCACTTTTGGATCTTCACTTCTCGCGTATTAAATTGGTCTATGAAATTGTTGTTTGTCTGTTTTATGCGGCTCAAGGCATTATGTTGGGTTCGGATGTTGGAGTTCGATGTTACAAATATTCCTATGCTATTGCGTTCATCCCCGCACTTTTATATGGAGTTATTATCACTGCCATTCCTCTCATTGTGTGTCCACTTATTTGTTGCTTCTTACCACCTCTTCTCGAGAAAGTGTTTGGAAGTGATGATCCAAACACACAACACAGAGAACCAGAGAATCAACACACAAGTCAGCAACCAAGTCAGCAGTACCAAAACACTACTGCTTTACTGAATTAACTTCTAAATTACAACTTATTAATATATTATGTTTACTACAAACTTTTGTCGACTAATAAAATATGATGGAACTGATAATACACTTTGAGGTATCGGAAACCTCAAACTCAAATCTACAACACATTCAATCAAACATACTTTTCAAACTTGTACCGATATTGCTTTGTGAAGTTGTTCAACAACTTGATCAAGTAAAGGTTTTTGTAATGGCAAACACGACTGTAACAACTTTTCTGCATACTCTGCACAATTCTGGATGATCTTTTTGAACTTTCTTTTGAGTTCATTGTTCTCAGTGTTCTTCCAGTAACACTTTAAACAGAACGAACACAACAATTCGAAGCGAAGTATTTGCTCCGACCCAACTCTTTTTGCTACACTTTGTAAGTCTGTGATGTTCAACATTAAGTCACTTTGTTGCTCTCCCAGCGTACTCTTTTCTTGACTCTCAAAGTGAATAGGTCCGCACCACTCGGGGTCGACTTTGTCCCATGATGTATATCCGATATCGCGAATTCCATTCACTCGCTTCGTGTCAGTCACTGCGTATTTAACACTCTCCTCGTTCTTCACGTGCTTTCCAAGTTGTCGCACAACAACTTCTGAATGCCAATTAATGTTCTCCACGGTCTTGGACACTCTCAAATTCCTTTCATAATCGAGTTGTCGACACGACATCATCTCAACTCCCCAAGTGATCCCCCGCGTACCAAACCCCTCCCAGCCATCATTCTTCAATTCAATCGAAGCGACTTCCTTCTCATAAAAAGTCCCTCGCAGTGTTTTCTTGACCTTCTCTTTTTCATTTTCGTCGCGGCGATAAGTTTCTTGAAATGAATTTGACGCGTTCTTCTCGGTGTCGCCAAAGTACCGCGACGCAAAGAACTCCTTGAAAAAGTCATTTTCCTTGTATTTGTGCATCTGTTCAACCTCTAAGTGATACTTCTCTTTGACAAATGGGTACTCCTCCAGAATTTGTTTCTTCTGTGTCGCCCACTCCGGCCCTTCCGCAAACTTAGTGATCAGAGGAGAGGAAAAACCGGGAGATGGGAGGTCTGGTTTCTTCTTTGGAGGTTCCTCAATCTCGCTGAAAAAAACATCTTCGGAAATGAGTGTTGTTGATACCAACTCGTTGTACAAAAATATTTTGTACTTTGTGTCAAGGCGGGGATCAATTGGTTTTGTCATGCTTTTGATTTATTGAGTTCACAAAGTGCTTTGTTGTGTTAAACCAACTTATACTATAAATATTAGTTTCAAATGTTATTACATATGGTTTTCAATCATTATCATAATTTTAATTTTAATCAAAATAAAATGATAAGAATTATTATATAATATAGTAAAATAAACTATAAATTAGTAAATAACATCACAATTATTTTTTAATTATTAATAATATTAAATATTTTAATAAAATAAACTATACTTCTTAAAATATTAAAACAAACAAAAATAATAATTATAATTATTAATATTATATAGTATTATTATTGTAATAAAAATATAATAAAAGTTAAATCACTGGATTTAATCTTTATAAATACAAAACACTACTAAGAAATTTCACAAAAAGGAATAGAAATTTATTAATTATTACTTAGATTTCTTTACGAAAACAATAAGGAAAATGTCGAAAAAAAGACTCAAATTTTTTGTTTAAACGAATTAAATTTGCAAGAAAATGTTTTCGAAAAATGAACTTCAAAAAATTTTTGAATAACCTTTGTTATATGCGCTTCCTTTATTACACGGTGGTGGTGTTGGTTATACTTTTTACTTGCGTGCAAAGCGATTGTTGGTATTCAAAGAGTAACTCCATTATTCACGACAGTTTTATGGATGCAGACACGTGTCAAAATCGCGGATATGGGTGGAAGTTATATTGGGATGGATTGTGTGACTGGGTACTTTTTACGGGTGAATGTTGTGAGAATTTGCACACGTATTACGTCCTCGAAAATTTAACGTTTGACCACAACCCCAAAGGTATTGAGTATGACGAGTCTTCAAATATACAAACTTTACGTCTCCGTCCGCCCTTTAAAGATCAGCAGTGGAGTGTCAACACCAAGAATATTGTCAGTGGCAGTTTAGTAGTATTAGAGAAGAACAGAGAAAGTGTAGATCGAGAGAAGCACACTGTTTTCTCTATAGGATTAAAAAACTTTGGTGTTGTTGTTTTGAACAATGAGTTGATAGAACTGAAGTTTACTGAGTATCAAAGACCATTTGTACTTGTCGAAGGAAACAATTCCCCTATTAGAATTACTGAAGAGCACAAAGAAACAGCCGAGTGTCGGTATGTCTTTTCAGGAAATGGTGTATATGTTGATAACCAGGACGATGGGTTTGTGAAGAACATATGTGAGATAGATGGACAGAAAAGGTATGTGAAGTGTTTGTATAGTTATGCCCTTATTCCCGATTGTTCCTGTTATATTAACAGCTCGTCAAGTCATGTCTCCTTTCAAGACTATTTCATGAATTACCCCGACTGTCTTGTGAACAACACCAAATTCAGTTTGACCATCAGAGCATTCCAAACGGAGTTCGTCTTCGACTCGTTTGGGAAGTACTACTGGAAAAGTTTACTATTCGAAGACAGAAATGCACCACTTGCTATATATACAGACAAAGTCCTTACTTTCGAGAACGACGTCGTGTTGCCATATTCAGAAGTCTTTTTCTTTGGTGAAGTCGACTTCAAGCAGTCGCTTACTTTTCCAGAGAACCACAAGACCTTGTACAAATTTGAAAAATTGACTGCAACGAATATTCAAGTGAGAGGACTTCAAGGATCACTACTTGTGTTTTTGAGCGAAGACGTCACAACAAGGAACTCCTTTATTGTGTTACTTTGTGATAATAAGAAGAACTCAAGATATGGCGCAATTGAGGTTGGATCACCTAATATAGGATGTATCTGCAATTTTAAGAATAACGTTTTTGATCAAATTGATTGTGAGACTTCAAGTCTTGAAGAGTCAAACAGACTCGAGTTGGTTATAGCATCACATGAAGTTTACAACAAGACTCAAAAGCGATTTTGGGATGTTGTTGAAACAACAGATGCTGTAATATCAACAGAGATTATTATAAAGAGATGTGTATTTTCTGGAAATGTTGTGATGGTTGACAATGATGTTATTTGTGACTCTTTAAACGCACAAGGATCCATCGAAATAAGTGACTGTACTTTTACAAGTCAAATAGTTATTGCAAATGGACTTACAATTACTGGTAATGCCATATTTGATTCAGTTGATGTGACAGACTCTTTGTCTCTAAAATACAGTCAAACAACTATTAATGAATTAACAATGGAGGAGAACAGTGTGTTATACGTGGAAGGTTCTGTGGTTATAGTGACTCTCCACAACAATGGAAATAGCGAAATTGTGGTAAGCAAAGACATTGAAATTGTGTATTTACAGGCATCTTTTCTTGTGAGTCTGACCGCAGAGAATATGCACGTGTACTCTGGTAAAATTTTGTTTGACAAATTATCTGTGAAGTCACAAGTTGTTATTCAAAACCAAATAGAGTCAATTTCAATAAGACAGATCACTGTAATAGACGCTCTCTATTACTTTGATATTCGACAAAGTATCATGACACTGACTGTCACTCGAATTCCCGAGATCATTCAAAGTGGAAATGAACAAGAGGGCATCACACTCTTGAGCACCAAAAACAGGCAAACGGTATTTGAAGACTCAAGTCAAGTGAAATACATGTGTGACAATCAAATTGTAGTGATTGGCAATGTGAATCAGAGTATATGCAACGACTTGTTTCTAGCCAACAAAGTCTGTGTATATAAAGAGGGGATTTATATGGATGCTTATTATCAAATAGATTACTCGTGTCCATGTAAGAGTGATCCCACCATAGAGCGTACATTAATTATAGAAGATCCAACGTATACATTCAGTTCAAAAGAGAGTTATAATTCGATAATCACCAAACAAAGTGTGATATTATCAATGAAGTCGCAAGAGGTATCTATACTGTTGTATGGAGACATTCAATTAGTAGGGAACAATAACACTGTTCTAGTCAACACGACAAATCCACACATTGATATTACAGTAAAAGGTGATGCGCTTATATTCACCACAAAAAGTCGAGGCTTTGATGTAGAAGGCAATACAATCAAACTTACAACAACAGGTGTCTGCTCCTATGTGTTAGTTACAAACAGTGTTGCACAATGTTTGTCGTGTCGGTTTGGATCGATATTACATCTCAATGACAAAACAAATTTGATGTGTTTACCCGAGAGTGTGACCGAATGCACAAGTTATAATTCAAAAGGAAATTGTGAGGAGTGTTCGAGAGGATTTTATTTAAAAAATGGTGTCTGTCTTAGATGTCCGGATCGGTGTCAAAAGTGTGAGTACAACACAATTATTAATGACACTTCTTGTATATTATGTGACTCTTCATACTATCTATTCAACGAGACTTGTATCAAAGATGATTTGTGCACATTTAGTATCGACAAAACATGTTACTATTGTGGGGGTTCTAAATTTTACTCGACTGAAACAAATACATGTGAACCGTGCCTCCCAAATTGCATTCAATGTGACAACAATATCACATGTAATATATGTGATATATCAAATGGATTTTTTGGAACACAATGTGAAAAGAGGAACGACATTATCATCTTGACTAATTCCAATTACATGTGTTTTCCTGGGTATTACAGAACAGAAAGTGGCTGTTCAGAGTGTAGAGAAAGCTGTGACGAGTGTGTAAGTGGTGATAACGAAACTGAATATGTATGTGTATCATGTAATACGTCATTGGGATACACATTAGACCAAACTGGTCTATGTTCGAACACAAGCAGTTGTTATATAGAAAATTCGAAGTGTCAAAAATGCAAGAACGAGTCTGAATATTATGATGGATTTCAATGCACTTCGTGTGGAGAGCACTGTAGTCTTTGTACACCAACTGGTCAGTGTTTGGCGTGTGATCACAATTATTACTTTCACCGAACGACAAACACGCAGAATAAACCAATTTCAATGTGTACAGAAACACCAGTGGCCAATTGTGAATATTATGAAGATGGCCGTTGTGTGAGTTGCGACAACACAACATACTATACAGATTTTGAGTGTGTTAAGTGTTTATATCCATGCCTTCGATGCGTCACTTCATCTTCACTATGTGTGCAATGTAGTGAAGGTTTCATGTTACAAAATAACAAGTGCATTTCATCAAAAACAGAAATCAATTCGTGTAAGTACTTTACAACAACGGAGAGGGGTGGGTGTGTAGTGTGCAAAGATTATTATTATTTGGATTATATCACTTGTTACCCATGCCAACAGAATTGTCGAGTCTGCCAAAATTCGAAGTCGTGTGTCGAGTGTGGGATTAATTATTTTATCAATGAGAGTGGGTTATGTGAGAGTATATTTTCATTGACAAATTGTGTTTCTTATTCATTGTATGGATGTAAAGAGTGTGACACAAGTGCTTATTTGGACTTTGGTCGGTGTGTTGACTGTGACAATTTCATGAAACACTGCACCAAGTGTCATTGGGAAGACAATGAGTGTTTTGGGTGTGATGATGGGTACATACTGATCAACTCAACGTGTTACATATACAATGTTATAGCACATTGTGTGAACTCCATCGACTCAAAATGTTCTGAATGCACGTTTTGGTATGAACCCTCACTTGATGGCCTTACATGTGAAATGAAGTCTCTGCGTCCTTTTGTAATAACATGTGTTGTACTTTTCACTGTATTTGTGACTGTCCCATGTGTATTAATATCAACTGTTCTGATCACAAAGAAAGTCCACCAAGTTGATACAGGCGAGAGAGAGATGTTACTTTCCCGCACTCGTATCGACCGAATAGGTGGCGATTGGATCTTTTTAAATATCAAAGGGCTTATGGTTACTAAAAGTGAAATTGTATTTAATGAGATGCCTGTGGCAACGCCTTCGTACGACTCGTTTTACATTGGGAATAGCTCTCGAGACACCTCTCTTATAGGTATTGGGTTATTTGGGAACAAGAAGTATGAGACTTTGATAAAGCCGGATTACTTTGAATTGAAGAAGAATGGGTGCTGTGAAGTGAAAATCATGTTAAAGCCGTTGTGTACCACCAATATCCATGAAAAGATTCAAATAGTGCAGTATCAGAAGAACCAATTAATCAAAGGGTTTGACTCTATTGATCTCATTGCAACGACACAGCTCTCTACTCATTTGGACTCAGACGAATTAATACGAGAAAGTCTGGTTGGGGAAGGGACATTTGGTATTGTCTACAAAGGGAAGTACCGAGGCGCTGTTGTAGCAATAAAGACTCTAAAGAAGATAAAAATACTTGAAAATGTCTTAGACGACTTTTTGACTGAAATTGAGATGCTTGAAAAAATACGATGCGAGTATATAGTAAGTTACTTTGGTTCAGCTTGGAACAAGGCAGAGTGTTGTTTGGTCACTGAATTTGCAGAGTTGGGAAGTCTGAGCACTTTGATGGAAAACAAACAGAAAGTCTCTTTAAAAATCCGAGAGAAGATCATGTTGGATGCAGCACGAGGGATAGAATACTTGCATAATAATGGCATCTTACACAGAGACATCAAACCAGACAACTTACTCATATTTTCTATTGACTCTTCGATCGCAGTGAATGCCAAATTAACTGATTTTGGATCGAGTCGAAGTGTTAAATTGATACTAACGAACGTGTCATTCACCAGAGCAATAGGTACTCCAGTTTGTGTTTAATTATTTATTACTTGTCCTATAGGTAGTAATATAACTAAAAGGTGTATATGGCTCCTGAAATTCTGCAGAAGAAGAAATACAAAATGCCTGCAGACATCTTTTCATTCAGTATTATGTTCTTCGAGACAATGACATGGGGGTTAGCATATCCATATGAGATGAAATCTTGGGAAATTGCAAATGCGGTTGTTGAAGGAAAACGGCCAGTGAAGTCTGAAGGGATGAGTAAGAAGATGTATGATTTCATATGTAGCATGTGGTGCCAAAAAGCAAAGGAAAGACTTGGTTTGTTATTTAACACCCAATATTCTATAAGATTTCGAATTATAGTTTATATACTATTAATGAATTATATTTTTTGTAATTATACTTTATAATAAATGTTATTATATTTATATTATATTACAGTTAAAGATTCCACTGACCGTTGTAGACATCGACGAAATCATTCCAATCATCAAGTATTTCTACCTTGATGATAATTGATGTACTATTTTAAAACTATTAATTTTAAGTTAATTGACACAAATGTTTAATTGAAAGCAAAAGCAATCTTTTTGTTATAAATCATCATATACAAATGCCATGGAAATATTACAAAAATTATATATTTATACTATATTAAATAGTAAAAAAGTGATTTTCTGAAATGAAAAAGTTTCTCTATTTTTGGATGGACTTTTTCGAACATCGACATTTTTTTTGAAAATCTATTTATATAGAAAAGTCGATTATTTTTTTGGTATTTTTTTAAATGAAGTTCAACGTTTTTTCTACTTTTTTGGAATTAAAAATAAATGGTTGGTGTGAAGACTTTGTACATTTGCTTTTTGTTGTCCATTTAAACAATCCATGACATGAAAGTATAAAAAATCAATCAACAATTAATACATAGAGTCTTCATACTGCTTTACTCTTGTTTCCGAATCATTAAAATAACACTTGCGAGTTTAGACTCGACCAAGTCGAGAGAAACGGAACTGAGTGGGTCAAAATAAGCACACATAAAATCGTATACGTTTTTGGTTAAACTTGAGTGCTTTTCTTGAACCCATTTAAATCCCCCGTTCTTCGATTGTTTGAGTAATGAGTGGAAAGACGACCGCGTGTTATTCACTTTGTCTCTTATTTGCGTGGCAGTCTTATTAATCGACAATTCATTCAACATCTCCTCTGTGCACCGCTGGTGAAATACATGGAGAGAAACTGTCCGACGTTCTTTGAGTTGCCATTTTCTGTACTTGAGCATTATGTACATAGTTGTTAGGTCGGCCCACTCTCTTGTGTTCTTTGCTTCTTTTGTCTCCGACAATTCCAAAGAGTTAACAACAGAGGAATCGACGTACACTCGATACAACTGTGGATGAGTTGGTCTAAAAGCGCTAAGGTTCTGCATTTGGATTTTCTGTTCCATAGTATCTTTATATTGTTTAGTTATTCTAAATATATAAAAAATAGGTTAGACTATTTTTATTCAAGAAACAGGGGGAAATGTTTGAAAAAAATCAAGCACCAACTGTTTTTCAACCGAAAAAAGGTGGTGGATGAATTTAACTCAATTGGTCCAATTATTATCTTCATATCTCGAAAAAATCATTGGTTAATTATCAATTGAAACCCTTTAACTAGGGTTACATGTTAACAAACTATAATTATTGAATAGTTTACGTTAAAAAATATATAAAATAAGTGCTGAAATTAACTTGAAGTAAAAATATTTTCGAAAAAAATTGAGTTTTTTACTTGTCTTATAAATATAAAGCAGAATAATTTTTATTATCCGTTTTTATTAAATTTGGTATTAGTTATAAGAAAAAAGATAAAATATATTTTAAAATAAGAAATGGTAGAATAAAAGTGTGTTTGCCAAGGAAAAAAACTGAAAACTTGAAATATACTATACTTGTTAGTATAATTTTTATTTCAACAAGTTCTTAATAAACTGTAGGTTGAAATATTAAAGTTCGATTCTAAAAATCATTTTGACTAAATTAAAAAAACTAAAGGAAAAAAGACAGAACAATTTATTTTCAACGAACGATTTTTAAAAAATTAGACGTTTCAATAGAAAAGTTACATTTCCATTAATGAAAAATGTTCGAATTGATCTGGTAATGAAATGACTAAGAAATGATGCTTTTTGTGATATCAAGACCGTTGAAAATTTTGTTTAAACAAAAAGAAAAGAAATGATGGGAAGACAATTTTTTAAAATATTTTTCCTTACTTCCAAAACCTAATTTTATTTTTTGTTAAATATTTTTGTAAAAATTTCGAAAAATTCGAACATCTTTTTAGTAAATTAAACCAAAAATATTAAAATAATTGTGTTTTCCTGTTTTTTAAAATGAAGAAAATTTCAGACCAAAGTTTTAAAGAATTGAACAAAGGTGCAACAGATAACATTTTTTCACAAAAAAATGTTTTTCAAATAATTAGTATTTTGATATATCATATTATATTATATTAAATTATTAATATTTTAGAGTATGTTTTCCAAATATAATTACTATTGTTATAATTTTAATATTATTGTATATATAGTTAAACAGACTTATTTTATATAATTATAACAAAAAAATATTAAAAAAATTGCACATTTTAACCCCAAATTTGTATTTTTATTTTTTATAATGAAAAATACTTTTTATTTTTATAATAATAACTAATATTGTAAACTAATAAAAAAATGATTCGTCTCAAATGATTATTTAAATTCGTGGCAATTTCATTCGTGGTATTGATATTCTAATTGGTATGTGTAATAATCCCGTTTTTTTAATATAACACTCACATAAAAACAACCGAAACTATTAATTTGTAAATCAAAGCCAATTGAGTCATTTTTTGGTTAATAAATTAATTCGTAATTAAAACATCGTTTCTAATATTCAAAAATGATAGTAAAATAACAATTCAATTAAAATTATTTTTTTTTCCACAATTCGTAGAAAAAGTTGATTTTTAAGAAAAATATTGTCATTTTGTTTAAGTAAAAACAGTAGTTCAAACAACTATTGAAAAACTATAATACTTCCGAGAAATTGTGAAGAAAAATTTTGTAGAGAAAAAAAACTCGAAATAGATTTTTTCGTTTTAAACCAGTTTCCCGCGTTTCCCATCAAATCCGAACAAAGATATTATTCTTTACGCCAAACGCCCAAACAAAAAAAACAGAAAAACGGAAAAGTAAAAACATTTCTACAAAAAACACAAAAACACAAAGAGAACAAAAAAGAACGTCGTGAGAATCTTTTAAGAAATATTTTTATCTTTGTTCAAGTAAATGATAGTAAACTGAACTATTTAGTCTAGTTTTTATACTCATATTTATGACTCCTATAAAAAAAGAAAATAGAGTGGAACTCCGTTACTATTCTGCTTAATGGTTCAGCTTGTCCTAGTCATTTTGGTTATATTGCAAGTCATATTTGTGAGTGCAGAGACTCATATGGCTTGGTGTGATACTGATACTAATGGTACAATGGTCTATATGGAAGACCCCCAGTGGACATGTGTGTATGATATATACAACACTGATTTTAATAATGTGACTTTCAGAGGCTTTGAAATATATAGGGAGAACAATATCGACTATTTCTGGGTCTATTATGATTGTTGCTCGATTAATGACAAAGAGGTGTGGAAAAACCACTTTGCCGTGATAGATAACGTCACTGAAATACCAAAACAACTGGGGTTCAAGTTTAGAGGAACTCCGAGTAAAAGAGGGTACCACAATGTGGACATCGATGAATATAGTGATACAGTCGACTGGCGTATTTTGACCGACAATATCATCGAACACTCCAGTATTAACTTGATTGGAAGCGCTTCATCATATGAACATCCATATCACTTGACTGGCTACACTTATATGTTCAACGTGACTGCTCCTATGGAGACTCCGATGAAATATTTGAACATGGATTTCTATTGGGGATATTCCCCTTTTGTGAACTGCTCTGGTAACTTAAATATAACTCTTGTTAATGAAGAAGACAGAGATGACTGCCAATTCAGATATGTCTCTGACACTAATATTATCAATCATAACTCGAGTAACCATAACTTGTATGTGAAGCCCGTTTGTGAGTATACCAAGGGTTTAAAGAGAATGGCTATTTGCTCAAAATACACTGCAAATGATTACCAAGACTGCAGTTGCTCGTACAAAGATTATCAATACGAAAATAGAGCGATAGACTGCACTTATATGTCACAGTACTTAACCTTCAAAATTCAACCCTTCCAAGAAACAATCCCATTCGAAACGTTTTGGAATACTTTGGACACCACGGGCGTCGCTACACAACTGACGATCCCAAAGGAAAAGAATATGACATTTGTTGGGGAAGTGGTACTCCCCCAATACTCTTTACAAGTCACAGGCAAAATCGTATTCAATAACTCACTGACTGTCAGATACAGTAATGTCTTCCACTACTTCGACTCTCTCGATGTTAATAAAATCATTGTGGAAGATACTGTTGATGAAAAGGAAGTGCTTTTTGTGGGGAAGTGCACTGGTACAAACTGTGCGACAGTGTTAGAGGATGCGCGGATATCAAGTTCATTGTGTGGAGGTTCAACACTCCGATTTTATAAGTCGAGTGGTGCCGTTGAGTGCAAGTGTGAGCAGAAGGACTCGACTGTTTTGTATCAATCGGACTGTATGGTACTTTCAAAACAGCGGTCGAACAAGTACGACTTGTTTTTGACACAAAAGGAATTCAGCTTTGATGACGACACACATTACTTCCAAAGTTTGAACTTGACAAAAGACGTGAAAAGTGTCAACTTTAAAAATACTGTCATCGAAGGTACTTGTGACTTCTCTGCTGTCACCGACCTGTTACTCTTCGGGCATTTAAGTTGTGAGAAAGTGTTAATTGGCGCGTCGACAAGAGTCGTTGGAAATACTGGGAGTTCATTTAGAAGTTACAACTTTGAAGTGATTGGAGTGGTCGATAACTTAAATACAAATGCAGTGTTTTCCATGGGTGAAGGGGAATTTGTTTCTGATGGGTCGTTATCATTAGTGATGACCGATGTACGAGCAACTCAACAGTGTTTCGAATTGAGTTCTTCGAAGAAAGGAATGAACTCTGCAATGACTGGTACAATAGGAGGGACTGATTATCAACTGATTAACTTCAATAATGATGTGAGGGTATGTCCAAGTTCGTTAATTAACAATCGCATAGAATGTGTGTTCAAAGATTCTGAATATAATGGATTTAAGTATGACCAATGCCCATGCTCAGGAGAGACCTGTACATTCACAATGGACCCATCTCTTTCACAAATACACTTCAAGCAAGATGAAAGTTTCAGTGGGATGTTGTTACTCAATGCAGACGTTTCATTCACTTCGCCAAGTCTATTTTTCAATACAATTGAAATACGGAAAGACAAATTGTTGATTAAAATGAGCGGCGACCTTACAACAAGCTTCACAAACATTTCAAGTGTTAACCATTTCATGCTGCAGACGGATGGCAATTTGCATATTAAGACAATACCAAAAGTTTCTATATACACAACAAACTCGGGCTCTTTTGCTATTTCTGGAGATAATGTCGTGTTATATATCGACTCTACTGGGACCAATGAATTGAGTTTGTCTTCTCCAAATATGCTTGTGATGGCAAGGTATGGCTTCAACGAAAATGATGACGGCACCTTTGTAATTACAAAAGATGGAGAGTACCGTAGTGCTGTTATTAAAAATTCAGTTGTCACAAATTTGATGTGTTCTCTGAGTGCAGCGGGGAAGTCTTGTCATAGTGACAGTGTTGTTCATTGTAGTCTTTACAACATGTTAAATACATGTTCCGAGTGTGAGGAAGGGTATACTCTTAAAAAGAATAATAACAAATTTGAGTGCATAGTCATCTCAGAGAGTCACTGCACTCGGTTGAGTAACAATTCGAAGTGCATTTCATGTGGAAGTGGATTCTATCTTGATGCTAACACATTAAAATGCTCTGATGACATTTCTGGATGTTCGTTTTATAAGAACAATTGGTGTAGAAGAACGAAAACAAGTGATCCAGCCATGTACTTTAAAGGAAGTAAAACAACTGAAAAGTGTGACACAAATTGTGTTCAATGTTTTGGAGCAAAGTGCTCTATATGTAAAAACAATTATTATTTAAATTCGATCAGTAAATGTGAGTTACTAAGCACTTTAAATTATGACGTTGTTGCGAACAATCACTTGATAACTTGTGCTGAACACTACTTTTTAAGTGACACTGGGACATGCCTCAACTGTAACACTAAATATGGAAACTGTGCGAAGTGTGACAACACACAATGCTTCCAATGTGACGTTGATAATATTCTTCACAACTCCGAATGTGTTTCGAAGACTTCTACACAATGTGGTGCGGATAAAAACTCGGTTTGTTTCCTATGTGACCCACTGTATTACAATCGCTTTGGCTGTATTCCTTGCCCTAATAATTGTAACTCTTGTAATGAACATGGAGAGTGTCTTTCATGTAAAAATGCGTACTACTTATCCGAAGGAATGTGTGAGAAAACAATCAACGAATCGAATGCAGACTCTCTCTCTTCCATCTTCATGTCTTGTGACAATTTTGTGAACGGGAATTGCCTCAGGTGCAAAGTAGGGTTCTATTTAGAAGATGGAAATTGCGAGAGATGTGTAAAAACGTGTTACACATGTTCTCAAGAGGCGTCCAATTGTACTTCATGTAAAGGTGAGAACGTCAACTTGGTGGGAAGTGATTGTGTCACATACGACGCGACGTCTAATCCGTGTTCTGCTTCTAACCCAACGAATACAGGATGCTCTATTTGTAAAATTGGGTATTACAGAAAAGGTACAAATTGTTATCAATGTCCAGAACATGTTGTTGAGTGTCAAAGTGACATCTTACCTATCAAGTGCGACAGTGACTCTTTCTTGTATCAAAATTCAAAATGTGTTGCGTTCACTTCACTTGATAACTGTTACCAAGCAGACACCACTGGATGTGTAAAGTGTTACTTTGGATACACTGTAGTCGACTCGTATTGTAAACCATGTGGCGCCAATTGTTTGTATTGCACTACACCTGATGTCTGTTCCTTGTGTAAAGAAGGTCTTGTTGTAGAGAGTGGAGTCTGTGTGAGTTATCAGAAAGTGTCACATTGTAAAGAGAGTGATGGAAATTCGTGTACCAAGTGTACACGTGGGTATACTCTATCGAGTGGGGTGTGTCAGAAGCAGTCTTTGTGGTATGTATACCTTATAATAGCTATAATAGTATTAGGTATCATATGTTTAGTAGTATTGATAGTTGCGTATTATATTGTCAATAAGAAGGTGAAAGTGAAGAGAGAGAACATATCCCGCATCAAAGAGTTGAAAGACAAAATTGATTTGGTGTTTGCCACGGACTTTCTTGTGTGCGACCACCCCAATTTTGAGTTTTATGACGAAGAAGAACTTAAAGTTGGTGAAACAAAGAAGTTCTCTATTATCATTGGAAATGTTGGGAAGGACAAAATCAGAATATCGCCGTCTGTTGTCGAGAATGTGAAGTATGAACTCGCTGTGGAACCTTACTTAGTGATTCTCAAACATGGGGATTATACCACTTTTAACATAGAAATTAAGCCGTTGTGTTCAACTACAATCAACGACTCGATTGCATTCAACGTTTTACACTTCAGAAATGATAAAGAAGAAATCTTTTCAGTCAACTTGGAAGGGTCCACAAACATCACAAACAATTTGGACTACGACCAACTCGACATCAAGCGGAAAGTAGGCGAAGGTTCATTTGGAGTTGTTTATAACGGATACTTAAAAGGGGAGGAAGTTGCTATAAAAGTACTCAAAGAAGACTCAGTGACTGATGAGAAGCTTGAGGAGTTCCACAAGGAAGTTTCTATGTTGGACAAATTTAGAAGTCCCTTCATTGTTCACTTCTTTGGAGCCGTCTTCATACCGGGGAAGATGTGTATGGTCACCGAATTTGCAAAATACGGCAGTTTGCAGCATCTCATCTTTAACACAAAGACTCGGAAAGTCCCACGTGAAGCAGTTCGAATCAAAATATGCCACGACTTCGCTCGGGCTTTGTTGTACTTGCACTCCAATGGGATTTTACACAGAGACATTAAACCAGACAATGTCTTAGTCTTCTCTCTCGATAAGAACATTCCAGTCTTCGCTAAACTGACCGACTTCGGGTCATCGAGAAATTTGAATATGTTAATGACTAATATGACATTCACTAAAGGTATCGGTACACCCGCATATATGTCTCCTGAAGTCTTGGAACAGACTAGATATAAGACACCAGCAGATGTATACTCATTTGGTGTCACTATGTATGAAACAGTGTCTTGGTCGCATGCCTTCAAAAAAGAGGACTTTGGCTTCCCGTGGGAAATCGCACAATTCGTGACTGAAGGAAAACGCCCGTTACAAAACAAGTTAATCAGTGATGGGGCTTTTGAAGTCATTACCGAGTGTTGGGGGCAAAATCCACAAAACAGGCCGAGAATGGAGGATGTCTGCAAGAAATTGAGTAAGCTCAACACTGTTTATGACTAACTAATTATTGGATTATTTTGTGTATTGGTTATATATTATATATATAATACTATATAATACTATATAATACTATATAATAATTACTATTTTATTCTAGTTTATTAAATTATAGTAAGTGGAATAATATGTTATTTAAAGCTTTTATATAGGTATCACCAGAGTGGTGGGTTTGCTAGCCAAAGTGTTGGCGAGACTTGTTTCACCCAGACGAAAATGTCTTCATCCAACTTGCACAAGTCTGTTTTAGTAATGAAAGGGTTGACGACAGCGACGTATTCTGCCTCTTCTACTCGTTTATGTAATATATAGTAGTCTTTGTAATTGATCATTTCCTCTGTGTATTGTCGAGAAAGTGCGTTAGCCACGTCCCTTTTCTGTTCTTTAGTAAATATTCCAGTGGTATAGATTTGGTGGTTTTGTGTGACGACGATATTTAATACTTTATTTTGTGTGATGAGTTGGCACTGAATGTCTGGTGTTGATATTTCGATGTCTTTCATCATATTTTCGATATCGCAACAGAGAACATTCAACGACTGAAATGATTCTGCCTGTGTAGATATAGCGACAATAGTGATGTCTTCTGTATAGAAGTTGAAGTACGATTGTACAAAAGCATTTTCTAAAATTGAGAGATTGAAGAATACATACAGTTCAATACAAACCATTGAAATCAGACAAACACATTGGTAACAACACTTTCTTCCCAACTACTTTGATAGTGTTGACATGTGCTATAATCGCTAATATGTCTCTTGTGGACATTTTCACACCTTTTCTTCCGCGCGCAAAGACGGTCTTATTCCGATTCAATATGAGAACAAATAAGACCCCGTCCTTCTCCATCGTCTTCTCACACGTGTTAATCGCAAAGTCTATTTTGATGAGCAACTCCTCGCGGTGTTTGCTCTGTAACGGAAAGATTTCGGTGCACCCCACACAGATCCCAACCATTTCGTTCGCTAAATGAATCGCGTTTTTGAGTAGCGAGTAGTGTCCCGCTACAATTCGTCGCAAATCAAAATTACTCGCATTTTGAAGTGTCATTTTGATCGTCGGAAGTGAGATGAACGAGTGTAACACGTGGATTAATATCGACAACTGTCTTAAAAGCACCTTTTCATATTCCCCCGTCTTTGAAATGATGCAATACGACAGCGGCGTTGTTGTATCGAAAAGTATAATATTGTCTGGCGCATGAATGGACTGAATTGGATCTGATGAAGTATAAGAAATCAGCGCTGTTAGTGTCGCTGTTGTGGATGACTGAAGAAGTACATTCCCATATCGACAAAACACCGGCTTTCCAGCTGGCGTGAAAATATAGATCTGTTTCTTGTGGTGGAAAAATGTCAGAGAAGTCGGGTCTTCCTTTGAATGAGCCTCCCAAAGTGCTTCAGTCATTACATTTAATGTTCTTTGTGGATATTTTTTTTTTCAGTTGCGCTATAGTTCTTTTTTATTGTTATTTTAATTATATTATAGAATATGTTCACACTACTCTCTATTTATAGTTTTGACTATATTTTAACTATAATTAATCAAATAAAAAAACAATAAATAAATTTGATCTGAAATAATATTAAGTCGTATATATAATAACATTCTAATAAAATAATAACAAAATGTATTAATGTTTATTGTTTTTTTAATAAATAAATAGATAGAATTTATAGTTCGAAAAAAAAATTTGTGGTTTTTAAGAAAACCTCAGATTTTTTTAATTATAAATATGTTTCTTTTTGTCGCATTAAAAATCAAAAAAAAATGGCAAAATTAACTTCTAAACTATAACCTCAAGTAAAAGAACCAAGAAAATATAGTACTATTGTTGCTTTGTCGCAAAAAACGAAACCAATCAAATGAAATAGTAATCGGCATTATAAGCTTTTTTACACTCAATTACCACAAAAATTGACATAAATGTCGTCGAGTATTTATAGATATTAATTTTTTGACTTTTTATATTGAATTTAATAATAAAACACAAAAGTAGTATAGAAAAAAGAAATTATAAATATAGTAAACTTATTATATTAACAACTTGAATAGATAATGATAATTTTATGAAAGTAAATGAACTACATATTTTTTTATAAGTTTACTAGTTAAAAATAGTAGAATAGTTATATAACTCTTTTTTATCTTTTTGAAGAGTCGCGTTATAAAACAAATCTCAAACAAAACCATATAAATTCTATAAATAATACATACAATGTTGAGACGAAAAGAAATAACTTTGAACGATGTTATTGATTCAAAAAGAAAACTTTCCAACTTCGGAATTCAGAACCGATTTATGTCAACAGAAAACAACACGTATGAGTCATTGTTCGACAAATGCATCAGAAACTCATCGAAGGGAGTCGACTTGAAGATCCTCCCCGACTTGACAAAGGGGATGGAAAGTGCACCACAGCAACTTTTCAATGCGCTCAAAACAAGACTGGAACAGCCATTTGAAGAGCAAGAATTGGTGAATTTGTTTGTTGTTATTTTGTACTTGTCGTTACAAGAAAAGGGAGATACGATATTTATGTACCTTCAGTCGATCGAATACAAAGTGAGTGAGTTATATAAAAAGACCATAAAAGAGGAAGGAAACGGGTATGAGACCTTTGCTGATTTCATTGATGCCATGGACGAACTTACACTGTTTAAGATACCAATTTCGAATACACCACAGATATCCTTTGAAGGAAAGCAGAAGGAAAAGAATATGATGGTTGGGATGTTAGGTTGGTTACTCTATGGCATTCATTTAGAATAGTTATTAATAATTATTAATATAAATAACTAATATGCAGTGGGAGTATCTAATATATTACAAATATTACTCGACGTCGACTATAATGGACTCGAGAACATGTCGAACAAAACAGCTGCAGAGTTACTTTTTCTTTTGTTGCATCATATGAGTAAAATCCACCACTTTTTGTTCTGTGGAATTAGCAACTTTTGTTCCTCATACAAAAACATCGACTCTAAAAATATGATGGAGAAGATGATCAAAATATTCAAAGTCTTTGGAGAGCAAAACACAACGGTCGCAGAGATATTTAACAACCCAAATCTTAAAGTCTATTTCAAGGAAGTCCCTAATGTACAAAAGTCCAATTTGTCACCATTCATTCAAGTGTTGGAAGACTATTCCTCGGTGACTTTCGATGGGGGAAAGTCCTCCATTTTACTCGACAGACCACTTATAATATCCGAAGTTATTTCGTCGACTAAGGACAACATCGCTTTCATCAAAAAGGCACTCTTCATTAACGAGAGCAACAAGAACATCTTATTTCTCAAAGCCTCTAAAACTAAATCGAAGAAATCACCCCGCTTCTTAGCTCTCTTCTCAAAGACCAAGTCGGCTAAAATCATTTTATCACCAAGAACACGCGCAGAGATCATTCCAGAGAACGACGAGCCTAAAGAACAAAAAGACAAAGAATCTTCAAAGTTGAGTGAAACACAGAACGTCACGGAATTAACACAACCAACACTTTGATATTCCAGAATGTGTTTTTTAATCTATTCTAACTAGTAATTGCTTGTCGTTCCAAGTATAGTAATTTATAATAAAATATAGTATAATAGAATAGTATAGTATGTATACTATACTATATAATACTATTATAATAGAATTGACCACTAAAATTTCATTGAACAGAAACTCCCAAACACGACCTCTTCAAGCTTCAAAAAGATCGGAGTCCTCTCTTCTCCGTAGTCTCCACCAACTTTCTCAAACCGGTCAATACACTCTTCCTTCATCTCAAACAATTTCTTCAATATCCGCTCATCAACAACACTACACGACGTCTCACTCCCTCGTAACACCCCACCTAACTTTCTGGACTTTGCTGCTAATATCAACTGATTCTTCAAATTTTCAAGCTCGAGGTCTTTTAAACAATTATCGAGGAAATACAGTTGGTCGGGCGAAGTCATTGTGTTTGGCCCGAACATCTTTGAGGTGTCCATTTCACTCTTCACATTGAAGAGTTTCTTCCAGTCGTCGATCGGACTGGACTTTCCCAAATCCTTGACAAAGGCTTTGAGTTTGAAGACCACCGTCCCCGTCTCGCGTTTTGAAAACTCGACCATTGTTCGCCAGACGATTTTGGACTTCTGTTCTTCGTACTGCGCCACTTCATCCCAGTACATCGTCTTCTCATACGAAAATCCCTTTTCAATGATCATGTCATGTTTTTTGGTATACACTGCGCCTTGGTGGAGTAATAATTTGACTAACTTCCTATTCCCGTCTGAATTCAAAGCCGTGTCCAAAGCAGTTTCGCCCGTTGAAGACACGAAATTGAGAATTTCGTGTGTGGGGTGCATCATAGAGAAGAGAAGAGTCTTCTTGGCCTCGGTAAGCTTTGAGAGTGCCAAATGGTGGAGAACAGTCGTGTTATCAGCGTGTGTTGTTGCACCAAGCATGTTATCTATTGTACTTGTGAGAAGAAAGAGGGCACACTCACTACTGTTTGCATCTATTGCACAAATCAAGGGAGTCTCGCCTAATATGTTTTGCTTCACAACATAGACATTTGGGTTCTTCGAGATGATCAATGCGATGATCTGCTTCAAAATGTCGACGTGGTTTGTTTTACATGAAATGTGAAGTAATGTGTCCAATGTCATATTATCTACAAACTCCAGAATTGAACGGTGGTTCGAAGAAATTAAGTCTGAGAACATCATAGAGTCTCCTTTCTCAACGGTTGTTTTAATAAAATTATTTAACTACCAATCAGCGCGTGTTGAGTGATACAAGAAACAAACAAATGGTTGTTTCTGAAGTTTCTTTTCAAAGTCGTTCAAGTCGTTGTAAGCAGACAATTCATTTTGCTCATTTAAAGAGGACGTTTGTAGTGATAGTGTTGGTGACTTATCGGGTTGAGCTTGTTGAGATTGTTGTTGGGGAGGTTCTTGTGGCTTAAATGGAATGACGTTGCCTTTTCTCTGGGAGTTGGCATTGCGTTGGTATGTGTTATTTGGTGGGTTAAGTACTTCTTCCACTACTTTTTGTTGGTATTGTGGTGGAACACTCGGACTTGAAATAGCTTTATCTAATAAGCTTTGTTCCATAGTATTATAGTTCTTTTTTCCTTTTTAGTAATTTTTATATAAATAATAATATGTGTTATTATTGTATTTTATATAAAAAAAATATAAAATATATTATTTAATTAAAACTATAAAAATTAGTATAGTTTAAAAAAAAATTATTATATTAGTTTATTATAATTTAGTTAATTGATAATAACATTTTGGTTTTTTAAGTTAAACACTTTTTTTTGAATAGTTCTGTTTGCTGTTTCATTTTGATAAATAAGACCAAATTGTGCAAAAATTAAATGATGGTAAACATTGGATTGTACGTCTCGACATAAATAATCAACGTAATTGTGATTCAAAAACAAGACAAAAAAAACACGAGTAATATTTATTTTTTGTTTTGATTTACGAATTAAACCACAAATTTTCGGTTTATCAAAGCCGACAATTTGTCGAATTGTCAATAAAAAAAGTTAACTTGGTTTTTTATTTACAATGACTGCAAAATTTTTTCAAATAAAAGTCTGTGATAATTTTGTAAATATAAATATAAAATATTGCAGATAAAATGAATAAATATTTTTTTTTATAAAAAAAATACTATTTTAAATAATATCTAAACCTAATAGTTATTATAAATTTTTAAATTTTTTATTAATTATTCATTAAAAAATATTACAATTTTTCATTAATTTGATTAATTATAAGTATGATATATAAATTGTAGTTTGACAAATATATGAAAAGTTAAAAAAAAGTAAAGCGAAATTCTAGTCTATTTATTATTACAATAATTCCTTGAACATTTTTCATAATTTAAACCCAAAAATAAATAATTAACATTATAATATTATAATTTATAATAAAATATATTATAAAGTTAAATATAATAGACTTTTAGTTTTATAAAAATGTTTTTAAAAAAATATATAATTATTAATAACTATATTGTTATTATTTAATATTTTTTGATATTAAAATAAAAAATCAAGATTAATAATACAAATTACTAAAAATAAACCTTTTAACGACTTTTTTTTCAATTACAAAACGAAAAAAAAATATTCAATATTTCCCAATTTTTTTGTTTTATTTATATCATGAATATAAAGTCAATTTTTATACCCTTTTAGGATAATGTTTTTAATTAACACATAAACTAGTTTTTAGAACCATATTTTTAAAAAATGTTTAAATCGCCCAACCGCACTATTTGGTCAAAACTGTTATAACAAATATAGTTAAAATTACCAATAAAGTTTAGTAAACAATCAAAAAAATAAGATAATTAACACTTCTGTTCCAAATTCAAAGATGGACACACTGTTTCGAATTTTCAAAATTGTTAGGAGCAAACCCCAAATGATTTTGATAAGTCTTTTCAATATCCATCTTTGATTTCCAGTAACAGAGATGGGGAATTCGGCAAGTTGCCAATGCACATGTTTGCAGTCGGGGACTTTAGACGAATACGTCCATCCGAAGAAGTCGCTGTCACCACTCAAAAAGCTGAAAGTATTAGAGTCTCCAATAGTTTCTGAAGAAGAGTGCAAATCTTCGATATACACCCATCCACCCTCTGAATTGTATAAACGAAAAAGTGTGAGTCCGATGACACCAATACGTTCAGTATCATCAAGTTCATTGTTTACAAAGAGAACACCAGTTATGATGCTTTCAACCCCATCAGTTTACACTAAAGAAAAATCCCAAACTGTTTTGAAAGACCCAAAACGTCTAATAAAAAGGTCGACGACGTCTTCAAAACTCTTGGTGAACTTTTCCTCTAAAAACAATTCAAAAAATTCGTCGGGAACGAACACCCCAATTAATGAATCTTCGCCCGCAATGGACATTGCATCTCCAGACATCCAAATACTCTTTTCTCCAGTGTTTCAGAAAACGCCAACTATACTCTTTGATACAAATGAAGACGGGTGGGACACTAAGACATTCAACGCGAAGATCTCTTGTAAAAAGAACGTGATGGTTGTCTGTGTGTTGGACGACAAGTCATATTTGGGAGTGTACTCCGACGCGCTAGTCCCGATGCCGCCAAAGGATGAAAGTGTCGTTGTGACTGCGAAAAACACACTGTTGTTCAGTAGCCACCCATCTTCCGAATCGCCTTTAGTGTTTGAAAAATACACAAAAAACACGAATTGCTTCACTATGCACTCTAACACACAACACTCGCTGTTATTCACATGCTTCTCTGCGTTTTGGATCAAAACGAACCAAATGGTGTCGATCAATTCTCACGTAGCTGAACAGTACGAAATCACAACGACAAGGTCTTTATTTTGGTCTTCATTTTCTAAAGAATACAAATGCAATAAAGTCCTTGCAGTGGAGTGGATTTAAATCTGTATGTAGTATTTCCTTTCACTCTTTACTATTTGTTATTATTTATGTTGGGTTATTGATTCACTTATATCAATTATATCAAATATTTATATTATATATTTACGTGTGTATAAACAATATGAAAGAATTGATAGTATTAGTCAAGATGTATTCATAGACTTTGTTGTGTCACACCACTTTGTAAATAGTCATTTACACAACTCTATATCGTTTCTGTCACTTTGTCCCTATCACCGTGATCTTTGTGTTCTTCTTCCAAAACGCATTGTACTTCTTCCACATCTTTTCTGCACCTTCTTTCCCTTTAGAAATTGCCTTCTTGTTCTCTTTCGATAACTCCCCACTCCGGGTTTCTTCAAGTGTTTTGGAGATGTCAAAGAGGGTATCTTCGTTCTCGTTAACACGCATTCTTTGAATAACATTCTCGAGGTCTCGGGCAACATAAAATGAAGGCGGGGAGTTCTGCTTCATCACGATTTCTTTGAGCATCAACCCATACATTCTCACTCTAAAAAAGTTCACAAGCTTTAACTGCCCATTTTCACTCTTTTCATTTTCTTTGGTAAAGACTAAATCACCAAGAGTTGACCCGAGAAAGGGCACACATGGCGGTTTACACACATTGGTCATCTCACGGAGCTTTTTGAAGTTTGAGTCGTAGTCGACCAAGTCATTAAATTCACTTAAAGTCCTTTTGAACTCGTCGCTCAGTCCGTCGAAAGTGTCTTTCAGTCTAAAAATAGGAGACGCGTTGAGAGCAGCCAAAATAGATTTGAACCCATCGAAGTTGTGTATCTCTTTCATCTCTTGAGCCACTTTAATAAAGTACTCAACTGCAAATATCCTGTGTTTTAACTTGGATAGAGAGAGAATAGTAGTCTGCACTTTATATGAGAGAGAGTTGGTCATTTGCATCATCTTAACTATATTTGGAGTGATGACTTTGTTCTCCTTTTTCATCCATCCCTGTGACAGTAACTCCTCTACTGGAATTCTTCTGAATAAGTCGTATTGCATTAACATGATCTGTTGAGCAACATCTTTGTACCAAAATGCAAAGATGGCACTTAACACATCGAATTCACTGTTTTTCCTCACGTCGACACCTTCATCTAATTGTTCAATCGGCTTCGTGTAATTCACTCTCAGCTTCTTCATATAGTCGGACATAAATTGAGCCGTTTGAGGCTTAATCTCTGAATGAATTTGAATAATGTTGTCGACTTTGTTGCTCATGTTCTCATTCATAAAATCCGCACATCTCCACTTCGCCCACGTCCGGATGAAATTCACAATTTTTGTTCGAATAGGAACTAACACGGTCTTAACAAAGACCTCCCAATCCATCTTTTCGGGCTTTTGTGGGCTCATTCTTTTTGTTAGAATATCCATTAGACTCTCTTTTGTTGTAAAAGTAGAATACCCAAAAATAAGACATTCTGCAAAATAAGAGTCTTCAAAGTCTTGTCGTGTGATGATCTCTATCATCTTCTCGTACGTCGCCGTCTGGATTATTTTTGTATCCCACCCCTTCTCTGATGTGAACGTAACAAAGTCGGAAGAGTCCGGTTTTTCAAATAAGTCGTGTGAGGCATCGGGTGTATAACTGCTTTCAAGTATCATCTCCAACCCACTAAAATCAGAATATACAGACCGCCGTCGTGACAGTTCTGACTGTTCTGTAACCTTCAAATTGTCGGTGACAACCATCGAATTGCGTTTTTTAGCTTTAAATGGAGGAGCTAGTTGTTTGAGTGAAACCCCATTTTCAGACTTGCCAGTAAGCTCTAAGAGAAGGGATGTAGCTACTTCTTCTTTGCATATTGGACACTGCCCATTTGCTTTCACTGAGTCACAGAAACACTTGACACAAATCTGCTTCTTGCACTTTGGGCATTCTGTTGTGTTTCCTAAGCCGTGGGTACAATCGCTCATGTATTGATTTCAAGTTTAGACTCAGTTCCACATATAATTTTCATGGAGTTTTGGTACTTTTGGATATTTTCAATACGCCAAAACGGTTAAAGAATTACGTCATATGAATTATTATGAATATCTCGAGTCGTATTGATCTCATTAGTACTACAATATCGGGGTTTCTAAAAACAAGTTTTTTCCAGCCAAATGCTTGGAAAATTCCATTATTCGTTTGGAACACTAAATATCAGCTTTTATAA
Source organism: Entamoeba invadens IP1 (assembly GCF_000330505.1). Lineage (NCBI taxonomy): Eukaryota > Evosea > Mastigamoebida > Endamoebidae > Entamoeba > Entamoeba invadens. The sequence goes on from NW_004191832.1 coordinate 185,774, forward strand.
TAAATTAACTATACTTAAATAATACAAGTCGTTTATTTATATCAGCATTTAAATAGACATTTGCATCAAATCATCATATTATTGAGTTGAATCAATTTCCGATAAAAACGCGTTGATCTTTTTGAAAAATAGAAAAGACTACAAGAGGAACCCATTATTATATGGACATTATTTATAGACCAAAAACCCCGGGCAATAACAAAATTTTCAAACTGTTCTTTTACTCCGACATCACTTGGGCAACTCCAAAACAGGGACAAAACTGGTTACTTAGCCTCGATGACCTCTTCGGCCACCTCTTTGATTTCTTCTTCGACTGGTTCTTCAGCTGGGATGGACTCGACAACTTCATTAGCGTCTTGATGTTGTTCGAGGAGTTTCAAAGAATCAATTTTACCGGATTTGAGGATCTTAACCTTACGGATGTAGACGTTGTCGATTGGGAAGATTTTTTCGGCTCTTTGGATGATGGTTTGGGTGAGAGTTGGCTCTCTCAAGAAGTCGACGAACTGTGGCAAGTCTTTATTGATGGCTTGTTTAGTGATGATGGCTCCCATGATCTTTCTAATAAGTTTGGCTTGTCCCTTTTTAGCATATGAAGTCTTCTTGATCTGACTTGGTTTTCTTGTGGTGAAACCAATGCAGAAGACTCTGATTGTGTTTCCGTCAGTAGTCTTGACATCGACAGAAGTCTCAATCAACGTGCACCACTTCTTGACGATGCTTCTAAGTTTGTCGGTGGTCAATTTCAATGAGTGGAAGACCATCAGGCAGTCCTTGCCATTGACGTCTTCGCATCTGAACTTATAGTTGTAAGCTCCATACTTCTCACTTTCCATAAGATCAGCCAAGTTGACCTCGACAACACGGCCTCTCAATTGGTCTGAAGCAACTTTGGTACCAGTGGTCTTGTTGACTACTATTTGTCCAACATTTCTTCTCTTAAAGTTCTTGGGGACCTTCACGTTGTACCACTCCTTCTTCGAAAAAGGCTCAGCGATCTTACGCTTGTTGCCCTTCTTAACGTTTCCTGCCTTATACTTCTTGTTCTTGCCTGTAGCCATGTGTCTTGGAGTGTTTTTTTCATAGGGTTTTCAAATTTTTATTACAGAAGCTTTTAGTTTCAAGTCAATGGATTTTTATGGTTTTGGAATAGTAAACTCTTTTTTAATTAATTATACTAATTGAGTAGAAATATATAGTATAATGAAAGTAATAATTTAATTAAAACAATTAATAATATTATTTGTTTGGGTCTTTTATCATAGTTTAATGATTTAAATTATAATATATGAAATTGATTTAATAAATCAGTCATAAATTATGACTGATTTATTGTTTTTTTTTAGGTTTTTTTTAATATCTTTGAAAATTTTAATAAACTGTTTTTTATATTAGTTTGTTTATAATATATTTTTATAGTTAAATTTTATTATTGTTATTATTTTTTGAATAATACAATTTGATAAATAACTTATATAAGTTTTATTACTACTAAAAGATACAATCTAATAACAATAGTATTTTTATAATTATTTATAATTAATTTAAGGAACAAAGAGCACTTCACAAAAAAAGCACTCAAAAACTTTTATTAACAGAAGATGTCTCAAACAACAAATGAAATAATGTATTCAGATTGGCCTCTGTATAGGGTGTATGACCAATTTAGTGGTGGAATGTGGAAACTTACAGACGAACAAAAGAAAGAACTTAAAAAAATTAAAGAAGGAGATGATATGAAGCCAAGAATCAGCACAACTCAAGAAAATTGCAAGTACAATGCATTGGTTGCTGGTATTGTAAGTGACAAAATCGATAGTCTTGAGGAACAAATAAAAGACTTGAAAAATCAGAACGAAACTCTGCAGACAGAAAAGGGGGAACTTGTGAAGAAAAGTGAAGAGATGCAAAACAACATCAACAGATACACATACATGGATGAATTAATGGACGACCTGGAAAAAGGTTACCAAGATGATACCACACAACTAATACAACACTACGAAAAGAAACTCGCTGAAGAAAAAGAATATCGCATTAAAGATCTTACTGAAGAAAAGGAACACCATGCAAAAGAAATCCGATCTCGTTGTGACAAGAATGAAAAGAAGATTAAAATGTTTCGAGAGATGATCCATCGACTCAAAGTTGCTCATCCCGACATTGAAGAGTTAAAATTAATGACATTAAAATTGACTGTTTCTGTATTTTAGTCTCCATTTAATTTTAATAAATTCAGTTACATTGAAATTATATTGTGATAATCAATCACTTCCGACTAAAGAAATTTGACAACTTTCATTTTTTTAAAAAATAAAAAAATGTAAAATATTTGTTACTAACCGTTTTTTGAAGAAAACTATACTTACTGGTAATATAATTATTTAAGTATAATAACGACAACGAAACACAAAAATAATGTGGTGAACTGCTTTTCTTATTGCTTGAATGTTGCTATTTGTTCTAATAGTGTGTACCATCGCCGCAGACTTATCTTCATATGGGACGTGTCAACCCGCTTTTGGGATTTCGTCCCCTTCAAGATTTCTAATGAAACAAGACGGCGCTTACACGACGCCTTACCTCTGTGCTGAATTTAACTTAAGACCTGCTTCGTGGACTACGGATGATGTGTATATAGTTGGGTTTACCAACTTTGGGATCACATACGCCAATGATGCAAATGGTATAGGAAGAGTCTATTTTGTATATAGAGACACGTCTTCTGTTAGACAGAAAACGGAGATCTTAACTGCGACATATTACGAGTGGCACAAAGTCTGTTTAGCGTCGAGTGACTCGACACATGTTGGTGTCTACGTCGATTCAGAAACTCAGTTAAATCAAAGTGTCGAACATGCGACTATGACTTCGAGTGATATGGAGTATTATATAGTCTTGATGTCGTATCCAATATCAGGCAAACCCGGGACGGCAAATGTCGGGACAGTGTCTGGAATAGTCTACGGAGATACTCTGTTGACTGTTGAACAACTTAAGAGTTACTTCTCAAATAACATAGGGCCTCTTGGGAATAAATTTGCACTTGGGACTCGATACAGCGGATACACCACACAATTGCTTAAAATGAGCTTCACAAAAAACACGGGGAACGTCAGCGTTTTGTCGCCAAATTTTGGACTTCCAATGATCGACGACGGGTGTTACGAGACAGCAAAGGATACATTGCCGATACATAGCACTGTAATTCCAATAAAGAGTGTCGATAGTACTACAATCAGCCAATTTAATCCTTCTAATGCGTTTACTATTGAAAATGGTGTTATTCGAATGGATGCGGAAGATTACTTCTTACTCAATGCCGTCAATACAAACAACTTGAGAAACTTGAAAATAGAAATCGACTTCCAAGGAATATTTGAAATTGATTTTAAATATGGAGAAGAGTGGGTCGAGGGAATCAAACCGAAAAGTCTGTTGTTCACACCAAAAGCTACTTATTATCTTCCATATTTCTTGATGGGCGGATCAACAGATTTGAAGGTCAAATGTGTTGCTCCGGGCACTGGAGAGACTCTGTGTGTCTTGAAAGAGTTGCGTGTGATTGAAGAGAAGTGCGATGTGTATTCTGAAAATATGTTTTGTGGAGTCGACAAGACGTGTGGCGTGTGTATTTCGTCGAGTTGTGTAGCCAAGAATTACTGTGTTAAAACATTCAATTTTTCAAATGAAGTGACCTTAAGCGCAACACAACTGCAATTGAATTCAGTTGAAAATACAGACGTTTCTCTCGTCACAACGTCACTCTCTGCAGTGAAAATATCAAAAGGTAATGATCAAGTCTTGGGCCAAAAAGTTCAATACTATCGATTTGAAGGAACAATAGGGTTAATCGAAATTGGCGATTATAAAGTGCCGAGTGGCTTTGGTCGTCTTACGAATGAATATTCTTTGTTTATAACTGTAAAGCTGAGAGAACTTTCAGACGGTTCATTCTTTGTATCTTCTGGGTATTACCAAACATTGCAAACGATGGTGTTGAGTATGAAAAGTTCGATCATTTCAACTGCAAGTCAAACGGGAACAAAAAGTGCTCAAGCAGATCAATGGATGACTCTTGGCATTCAGGCAAACACCACACACTTTAATGTCTTCATGAACGGTAATAACATCTTGAGTGAAGAAAATGTGACTGCAGTCGACTATTTGAACGCAAAGACAATCCACTTGGAGTCTTTCATTCACAAGAATTTTGATATCACGTCCGTCCAAATCGTCCCATTTTATATGTCAGACGTTTTAATGAACAAATACACTGCTTTTAAGTCTTTAGTGTCGACAACGTGTACCACTCCATGTACCCTTCCTGCCGTCTGTTTTGACGGGAAGTGTGTTTCAAAATTTGATAAACAGTGTGCTCTCCATTGCAATGAATGTGTTGATGGGAAGTGCAACTCATGTCTCTCCAATTATGATCTTACCAAAGACTGTTCATCATGTGCAGAAGGGTTCTCAGGCGAGTTATGTGACACGTGTGCAGATGGGTATAACGACTATCCAGCCTGCACCAAGAAGTCCAACACTGGAATCATTGTTGGTGTTATAGTTGCTATTGTAGTTATTATAGTTATTATAATAGTAGTCATTATATTAATTATGGTATTACTTCGATACCTCCGGAAGCATGCCGAGAAGGTTGAGCAAGAGACTGAGCTCAAAGCTGTTGAGAACAATGGGCAGAGTGTGTTACTGAAGGAAGCGAAGAAGAAGAAAGTAGTAGTGAATGATGAGACGTTAGTTGAGTTAGGAACGTACTTGTATATCACAAAGACTAAGCTGACATTCAATTTACACGGCGAAGAGCCTAACATCGACACACCACTCTTAGACCAAGTCGTATTCAAAAATAGAACAGACAGACAGCTTGTCATTTGGATACAATGCCCGAAGAAAGATAAGTTCTTCTTGCAATGCGACGTCGAGAAGAAGATCATTGACCCAAACAGCCAGATCCAAGCGAATTTTGAAATCCAGTTACACTGCAACTGCTCATGCAAAGAAGAAATTAATATCAAAATCGAGACGGTCAACACACACGAATGCGAGACGGGGAATATCAGACTCGCAGTTGCGACGTACAACAGCAAGAAAATCGACTTCGACGAAATCGAGTTGAAGAACCCGCCACTAGGTGACGGGGCGTTTGGTGTGGTCTACCGCGGGACTTACAAGGGGATTGAAGTTGCTGTCAAGAAGTTGAAGGATAGGTCGGACAACGAAGGTGCGAAGAATGAGTTTATGAAGGAAGTTTCGTTGTTGGACAAGTTGCGAGGGCCCTATATAGTCAGTTTTGTGGGAGCGTGTTATCTACCCACGAAGATGTGCATAGCGATTGAGTTTGCACCTGATGGGTCTTTGGGTCATGTGATGAAGAAGAATACGTTAACATACGAACAAAAGGTCAAGTACATGTTGGACTGTTCGAAGGGGATGACTATGATGCACACGTTTAACACTATACATAGAGATTTGAAGCCAGACAATTTGCTTGTGTTCTGTATCGACCAGGTCACGACACGGATTGTGAACTGCAAACTCACTGATTTTGGGACATCAAGAGGAGTCCAAGAGTTTGAAGAGAATTATACTGTTGGTATTGGAACACCAGTATACATGGCGCCAGAGATTCTGGATAAGAAGCCATACACTGTTACTGTCGATCAATACAGTTTTGGAGTGATGATGTACGAGGTCTTCGACCAGACTAAACCATATAAAACAGACCAATTTAAAACCCCTTGGGACGTCGCTAAGTTTGTTGTTGAAGGGAAAAGATTACCAAGAAAGGAGGGGATGAGTGAGGGATACTGGGAAATCACTTCTCGATGTTGGGATGTTGACCCAGCGAAACGACCCGAGTTCAAAGAAGTCGCTTTGTTACTCCAAAAGGAATTGTCACTAACAGTACCTGAATTTGCTATTGAAGAAGGGCAGAGAGTTGATACACAAATGTCATTCTATAAGAATCCAAGTGAAAAAACGCAGACATCAACAACAACAACAACGTTGACAAATACTAATACAACTAATATCGCTTATAAAACAGGAGACTCAACTGTATCAAAAGTCATCAATACGACAACTTCCGAGTTTGATGTTAATTAGATAATTGAATCGTTAAGTCTGTGGAGTGTTTTATAAATCCAGAATTTTTTTTTAGTGTTGAGTAAATTACTTTTGAGAGGTTACAAGTTGTTGTATTCTACTCCATTTTTAGAATGTTAAATGGTATTTTTATAGTAAAAATATTATAAATAAACTCTCCAAGAATCTATTTTAAGACAAAGTAGAACAAATCAATAAAAACACAACCCCACAGTTACACTACGTCAATGATATGGAACTTGTCTTCAAAGGGTGATGTGAAGAATGTCACTGAATAATTTCTATCTTCTCGATACGGGACAGGGAACAAGAAAGGGATATTATACTTCTCTATTTTTAGTATCTTAGATTCGATATACATGATTCCTCCTGGTGGTGCTTTTGTAGGTTTTGTCACTGTTTCTCTTGTGTTAGTTCTGAACACGTCGACAGGGACATTAGTGGATGCCACATAAAGAATTAAAACGCCCCTATTAATTTGTCTGAAGAGGTCTAAATAGTCGTCGAACAAATCGACCATCCCAGGCTTTTTCTCTTTCAATTCAGTCTCAAGAATAACGCCAAAGGCTTTAGTTTCTAAGACTGGTTTACTTTTATCGACTGTGCCTAAGTCTACAACAGTGATATAATACTCTTTCTTACCAATTAAAAACGAATTACTCAGAGAAACCTTATGGAATCGATCATACAATGGTGGGAGTGTCCCAACAGTAATAATATCATTACGATCGGTAGTTAACGAAACTATTTGTTCTCCCTCTTTCACTTTCAATGCATTTCCCCGTCCATTTGGTTCATAGTAATAGTACTCTTCTAATGATATTTCACTCTTTTTCTCAGTGAAGTTGCTGATCACCTTACACTGCTTTTGTTCGTTGAACAAACAAATGACGCCAAATGGTCTGGACGTGTTGTACTTCACAAACAAATACTTGTCGAAGGAGATGTTGACCACTTTCACGTCCTTCGAAGGAGTCGTGTAACTCAAATTGACATCTATCGCACTATTCAAGTTCTTCTTCATCTCATTTAACTCGTTCTCGATGTTCACTCGTTCGTCGTTCACTTTCTGTAATGCACTCAGAACCACCTCTTTGTCGTGCATTATCTGTTCGTTGATGATGATCATCTTCTCGATGATCTCTTGCTGGTCCGCTATTTTGGTCTCCATGTCTTCTATTTTTGCTTTCATCACAGCCACCGTATTGTGCAACTCAACACACTCCTCGACTTTCTCACCGTACTGTGTCTTATAGTCGAACCCACCTTTAGGGGGATTAACTGCCTCTTTTTGAAGTGGACAACTTTCATTGTGTTCTTCCTCTTCCGACTCGACAAGATTGTCTGATGTGTCAGAATTGTCTTCACTTATTTGGTCGGTCTGGTCCGTTGGGGTGTTCTCTGACAAATTCTTTGGTGAAGGACATGAGGAAAGTGTTTCACCATCGTGAGAACTCATTGTTCGATTTCGATTTAAGTTCCAAAAATATTTTCAGTAACTTTTTTTCAAGTAGGTATTGTTTGAATGGAAGAAGAGACGTCGGAACGCTTGAAAACACTTCAATTAATCGAAGAATATATTGCTAAGAAGAATAAAGAAGATATCCCAGTGAATTCAATGGGCGCCGAGGCTATTGCTGGAATGACTCAAAACGCTTCTAATAAACCCTTTTACACCTTTTTGGGGACGTTCTTGTCGCCACAAACCCACGACGAGAAAACATTTGAAGCAGTCAAAACCCTTCACACCACCTTTGGCGAATTAACACCAGAAATTATAAATCACACGTCACTCGAAACACTTCAAAAATGTATTAAAATGGTCGGTTTTGCAAAGACAAAGTCCAAAAGGTTAAAAGAGTGTTGCAAAATTTTTATAGAAAAATACGATGGAAAAGTCCCTTCAACATTCGACGAGTTATGTGCACTGCCTGGGGTTGGGACAAAAATAGCTTCTCTAATTCTGGCAATTGCTTTTGACTGCCATGTGGCCATTCCAGTAGATACACATGTATTTACCATCTCAAATCGCCTTGAATGGGCAGATGCAACTACGCCAGAGTCCACACGGATTCAATTAGAAGAGTGGCTTCCAAAAGACAAGTGGAGTACTTTTAATAAGGTACTTGTTTCTTTTGGGCAGTGCTGTTGCACTAAAAAGTCTCCAAAATGCAGTGAATGTCCACTCCAACAAGCCAGACGGTGTCCCTATTACCTTCACACTCTTCAAAAGTGACTAATTTCTTTATTATCTATTATTATATTGAATGATTAATTAATGATAAAGAACTGCACCATATAAAACTTATTTCGTCATGATATTCTTCAAGCATACGCCTCTAGTTTGTACCATCTTTGGTCTCATCTCAGCATTCTGATATGAAGAAATCTGTCCATTGATTAACGAAGAGAGGATATACTCTCTGATATACTCTTTTGATATGTACGACCCTTCCGCTGGCATAAATGGCTCAAACTCGGGGACATCCGTAGCTCTCCACGTCTCGACAAAGTACTGTGCCGACCCATCTCCGACCATTCCCGTCGGGATTTTTTTGATGACCATGAAGATGTTATTGAAGTGCGACTTGAATGAACTTAAGTCGACCACCTCGTCCCCTTCTTTGTAGATCAACACACAAAAGTCGTTGCCAATTTGTCGCTTCTTTTCAGTCTTTTGGGGGTCGGCCTCAACGTGGGGTAACATCGAAGCAACGTGGAACATGACTTGTGACGAATAAAATTGTGTGAAGAGTGAAGTGACGCCAGTGGTATCCGTGTCGACGTCCAACCCTGCTTTATACCCTTTATGTCCTTTCAATGGGATGATATTCCCAATCAATTGGATGAATTCCTTATACTCGGGTGTAGTATCTTTATCAGTGTTGTCGTACATCTCCGCCTCGCTCGTCTGTTTAGGCCCACAATACAACAACCCAAATTTGTAGTCGATGCCTCCTTGGGACGTCTCATAGCTTCTTAAATTCTCTTCAAGCTTGTCGCCTTTAATTAACTTGAACGGCATCTTCTCGGGCACTCCTAAGCACTGTAAGATGACCGGGAGGACGGAAGAGAGTTGGTTCAAGTTAGTCTTGAGTTGGTTCTCCTTCTTCCCAATAAGACTGAATGGGATGATCTTCTTGATATCTGTAAGCTTTGATCTGTAGATGACCATCAATCCACCTTTCTTCCCGGGGGGTGCCAAGTCGTCTGTGATAGTAGTCATCGACAACAGTGCTAAAGTGTCTTGACTCTTACACGAGAAATTGATATGAGGACGACCAGAGAAATAACAGATGAACCATGGACAGTCTAAGGGGATGACTCCTACCCCGTCATACACTTGTTTTGATCTTATGAAAGCGGCTCCTTCTGCTAAATTAAGTGTGTTCTTCTCTGAAAGTCTCTTTGTCGCGAACATCAGAAGGTCATGGGGTGGCTTTCTGTCATTCACAGAAGTCGACGTCCGCGTTGGAGGGACCTGTTCTGTTTGTTCCGTCGAGCCTTTGTCAGTGGGAGCATCTTCGATAATTTCGACTTCATTGATCTCTTCCATGTGCTCGTCAGTGTCGAGGGATATGATGGGAGCACTTCTCGCTCGTGTGGAGAATTGGTCGATCTCACATTGGATGTCTTGGAAGTGATTCAACGTGGAACTGAATGCCTCTTGAAGACACTTAACCCCCTCTTCAAAGCAATCTTTCTTCTTCTTGTACATCTGCACGTACACATTGGATTGTTTGTTTAGCACTTTTAATTCCTCTTCCATCATATATATCTCATCAGACTTCGACGAGTCTGGAAAAACACTTTGAATCTTTTGTTGGTTGTTTTTTAAAAGAACTAGACGGTCGCGGGTGGAGCTTTGTATCGTTGCAATTTCAGCTTCCATTTTTGTGTTCAACTCGTTGACTTCATTGATTTTGTTTCTGATTTGGAAGGTTAACTCTTTATAGCGGTCTCTCTCTGCTATCAATTCCTCGGCATTCGACATTCTCTTGTGTTTTTGAGTTTCTTGGCATGTAAAAAACTCGGTATTCTGGGGTGTTGGAACTGTATTTCTATTTTTATATCATTTGCTTTGGTTGTCTTTTTTCAAGCTAAAATTTAATTTTAATATAGTTGTTCGAAACTAAACATTATTTGTACTGAAAAAAAAGGACGAATATTTTGTAGAATTGGTACGATGAATTTGTTAAGTCACTATTTAGTTTTTTTATAAATTTTTTTATTGTTTAGTATAGTTTATAAAAAAAGTTTAAAATTGTAAATAAAAAAATACAAATTATCTTATTAAAAAATAGTATAATATATTTTTATAATTAAAATTATATCTATAGTTATTAGTAATTATTATGTTTAATAATAAAATTAATTAATATTATTACTAATAGTTATTATAATACATTTACTAATAAGACTACTAAATAAACAACTAAAATTTATAGTATTATAATAATTAATTTATATTAATTAATTTAAGGAACAAAGAGCATTTCACAAAAAAAAGCACTCAAAAACTTTTATTAACAGAAGATGTCTCAAACAACAAACGAAGCAATGTACATAGAATTGCCTTTATATAAATTATATGACCAATTTAGTGGTGGAATGTGGAAACTTACAGACGAACAAAAGAAACGACTTCAAAAAATTAAAGATGAGAAGAAGCCAAGAACCAACATTGCTCAAGATATTTACGATGGCAATGCATTGGTTGCTGGTATTGTAAGTGACAAAATAGATAGTCTTGAAGAACAAATAAAAGACTTGAAAAATCAGAACGAAACTCTGCAGACAGAAAAGGGGGAACTTGTGAAGAAAAGTGAAGAGATGCAAAACAACATCAACCAAATGAACAAATACATGGACATATTCGTGGCTTTAGACGACCTGGAAAAAGGTTACCAAGATGATATCACACAACTAATACAACACTACGAACAAAAACTAACTGAAGAAAAAGAACACTACGAAAAGCTAAAGGAACACCATGCAAAAGAACTCACCAAAGAAAAAGAACATCACACAAAAGATCTGGCTGAAGAAAAGGAACACCATGCAAAAGAAATCCGATCTCGTTGTGACAAGAATGAAAAGAAGATTAAAATGTTTCGAGAGATGATCCATCGACTCAAAGTTGCTCATCCCGACATTGAAGAGTTAAAATTAATGACATTATAACTGACTGTTTCTGTATTTTAGTCTCCATTTAATTTTAATAAATTCAGTTTAATTTAATTATTTAATATAATTTAATACATTTAAATTATATTTTTTTTATATAATTTTTTATTCCAAAACCTTATTTATGGACAAAAATGGTTTTTTTTTTGTTATTTGGTTTTGTTTTTCAATTTTATTATTTTTTTCGTTTGAAATCTTTGTTTTTTCAATCAAAACGAACTTAAACAAATTGACAATTTTGATTTTTTACGCTCAAACATCGCGTATAACAACAGAGAGTGGTGCCGTTGTTGTAAACGGCAGTTGGGAGGATTTTTTGTGTAAAATGATACACACAACACAAGAATTTGACAATAACCAATTTCTATATACATCAAATAAAAATAAAAAACAACGAGACAAATCATAATTGAAAAGAACACTATGATTGGCAGACTCGAACATCAAATTGCAGTTTAGCGGTCGAGTAAAAGCCGTTAACAAGAAATTGTCTTAACTATGTGGGTGTCTGTTTGCTCTCCGAAAGAGTGTCTTAAAAAAGTAAAAAAGTACTTTCGCCTAAAAGCCAAATTTTCAAAAAATAATCCAAAAAACTCAGTTTGTTTACGGTATTTTCCCGTTATTTTAGGTAAATAACACCATTATTATCACCATTTATTGACAAACAGAAAAAATGAAATGATTGGCTAAATGACTTTAACCCCATTTATGTTGTTGGTTGTGTTATTGGAAAATAGTTTAAATAATAGTAATATTTATTAAACATCCCAAAAATGCTTTTTTTTCAAAGGGAAAAAAATAAATAAGGTTTCCAGACTAACTTTATTGTGAAAATCAACTTCACTTATTCATTTCTAAAACTTAAGAAATAGAGTGAAAAGGTCATTTTTTTTGAAATAAAAAAATTCGTTCAACATTATTGTTACTCAAAATAATAAATTTTATAATAATTTTGTTTCAATTTATCAAATAAAAAAATTAATCAATTGTTATTAAAGAGTGTTAACGTGATAGACCACTTTTGTGAGGATGGCTTTGAAAATCTTACATGTTTTTGTTGTAATTGCGATTAAATTTGCCTAAGAGTTTACAAAAAAATAAGTTTTTTGGACCGAATTCATAAAAAACCGATTTTTTTGAAAGTTAAAACAGAAAAATCAAATTTTATTTTTAGTAAAAGTCATCTTTTACTTTTACCATTTAAATGAATTTGCCGCAAAAAAAACAATTTTGTTAAAAATTTAAGACTAAAGTTTTTAATTAATTAACTTTAGTTTATTTAACTAATTGTATAAACTATATTTAATCAATAAAATTATTGAAATTGAATATTTTTATATAAATTGTTTCATAATTTGTCATAAAATACTGAGGCATAGTTAACTGTGGATAGGCTGAAAAGGTGTGGATAGTAAATATAGACAGACAATCTTTATTATTACATGTTAAATGTAATGAGTAACATGACTTGTTTTTTTTAATGGTTTTTGTTGGTATTTGCCGTATGTTTCTATTATAATTAACTAGTATTGTTATGATTTTTTAATAACATAAATAATAACTTATTGTTACAATGTGGTAATTTGCCATTTAACTTTTTAAATTTTTATAGTAAAAATTACATTTTATTTAACTATGCAAATAGAATTTGTTTTGTGATTATTCTGTCATTTTTATGTTCATTAATAATATACTATTGTAATATAATTGATTGTTATTAATTAATAGTTTAGTTTAGACATAAAACCTTTGTCTTTAACATTTTCAACAAAACCTGAATATTATTTAGGATGTAATACCCGTCTTTATACGTATAATTTGCGCAAACTAAAAGAACTTTATTCAACAAATTTCAATTCCCAAATATTACTATTAAAATAATAAACTAATGGAGTGTTTATATAAATTATAATACTATTAGTAAAAAGTGATAATAAATGCAATTTTGAGCCACAATTAACAATTAAATAAAATATTTTAAAATTGATATTTAAATTAAATATTTTTTAATGCAAAAAACGGGAATTTTCCCAAATTATAATCACATAAATCACTTTTGAAATGTTTTTTCAATTAAAAAAATCGAAAAAATAGTGTTATATGTATCAAATAAACGGGATAATACACGTAAATTTTGTTAATTATTTTATTTGTTCATTTTGATCTATTCTTATTTTACCACTCCAAAAAAAGGCTGAAAATAGCGTTTTTTCTTACTATGAAATTATTGCGAAATTTGGAAATACTCCTTATGGGGGTATTTATGTTTGTGTATCATTTTTGTCCCATAAATGATTATAAGTAACAATTATTAATTTTAAAAATCATAACATATGGTTTAAAACGAATATTTGGGTTTTTTCGACAAAAAAACAAAAGGCTATCCACACAAAATATTCCAATCCACAGGGATTCACCATTTCCATGTGGATACGCCCTATCACGTTAACACTCTTAATTATATTTTTTTTTTCAAATTGTTGCTAATTTTTTAATAAAATTTATAATATAAACTGTTTTTCAAAATGAAAGATATTAAAAAGATTAACATCATTGTTAACCCTACTTTGATTTTTAATTTGTAGATCAAATAAAAACATTTTATCATAGTAAAAAAAAAAATTGTTTTTATTTACAATGATACTAATAATTAATAATTAATAATTAATAATTAATAATTAATAATTAATAATTAATAATTAATAATTAATAATTAATAATTAATAATTAATAATTAATAATTAATAATTAATAATTAATAATTAATATTAAACACACAAATTTTATAAAATACTATACTAAACTATAAATTTTTATCAAGTAAAACTTAAAACAAGAAAAAGAAAGAGATGAATGTATTAGGTACTCCCGAGTTACGTCTTTCTGCGACACAAACACTTATAGAATATTCACTCTCTCCGCTCCATCAAAAAGAGGCGTTTGAGTTGATGGCGGCATTAGAGAAATATCAGGACTTCCCAGCAATTTTACTTCGACTGTGCCCGACACAACGTGACGACATTCACATGTCGATCACTTTAATGATTCTGAAGAAAGAGATGGACGCGTTGTGTCCTTTAGACCCTGTGGAAGTCACGAAGTACCTTTTGACTCTTCTCCCCGCCTGCCAACCACAAACACAAAAGTGCGCCAACACACTCCTCACACACTGTTTTATGGCATCGCCACTCACATCACAAATGATCATTCAATTTGTATTCCAAGCACTTCAAAATGTGCAGATCAATGCATTCATCCCACTCAACTTGTTTTGTCTTGTTATTACCGATCACTTCGAGGAGTTGAATAGCTCTTATTACAACTTCATCCAACAAATCCTTCAAATTGTATTAACCAATTTTTGCAATTACAACTGTAACGTCAAGGCTTTGGTCATCTCCGTGTTTACTCAACTTCTGGTGTTCGAGGCGCCCTTTCTCTCGAATGTGTTGAACACACTCTTTGTGACATTCTGTGACAATATTCCAGATGATGTCGAATACCGAATGTCTGTGTGCACCTTCTGCACGATGTTGCCATCGATGAACACCAAATATGGGAGTGCTATACCCGACATCAACAACGTCTTAAAAATCACTGACGTGTTCTTCCATGATGTACACGACAAAGTCTTTGTCGAGGCTCATGAAATAGTTTTGGCTTATGTCGAGTTCTATCCTGAGCAAGTCGTCCAATTCTTAATCAATGAAATGCCACTTCTGTACAAGAGATGTTTACTTACAGACGCATTAATTAGAGTCGAAGAGGAGAATGAAGCACAGAGGAAGAAAGATGGGGTGCTTCTTCAAGACGATGAAGTGGATAACAGCGTTCGTGGGTGCACCTTTGCAATGTTCGACGTGATTAACTCGACATTTGGCGATGACGTTATACTTCCATTTATACAGAGTTGGGTTGCTGTATTCCGGAATGAATATCAAGTGAGTCACGACTGGAAGTGTCTTGAATTGCTCCTGAAATTCTTAGCGGATTCCTCCGTCTATTTGGACACCGAAAGATTCTTAAAGGCGATGCCTGAATTGGCTGTGTTACCCGTGCAAAATCTGAATAGTGAAATACCACTGATTAAAGTGAGTTGTTTGGAGTATATTGGATACAACCCTTTGATAGTGTCGTCGAACAGTAAAGAGATAGTGAACCAAATCTACCAATACTTACTCAGAAACATCGGAGATACTAATTACACTGTTTCATGCACTGCACTGCACACTCTTGCGAAATTGGCAGATTCTAATGTGTTTGAGGAACACAACGACGAGCTTTTAAAAATGTTTGTGCCGATGGTACGACGTGCGAAGGGACAAGTCTTATTCAATGTGTGTGAATTGATAACGAATGTGATCAGTTTAGACAGAGATCAGTATATAAAATACCAAGACGACATTCAAAAAGAGTTGGCGCAAGCCATTTACGAGAACATGGGGAGTGAGGATTTGGTCGACATGTGTTTGACAACGATATTTAGCAATGTGATGCTATTCGAGAGGACCACAAACGAGTTATCGAGTGTTTTGATTAAACTCTCATTCGACACAATTTCAAATTACTTAGGAACTGATGACATTATAAACCAAAGTTTAAGACTCCTCTCGCGATTATATCAGCAGAACACAGACTTCGTTTCGAATTTCATTAATACCAACAAAGACACCTTTTTCAAGTTGTTTGAATTGTGTTTGCCAAATGACAATGGGAAAGTCATAGAAGACTCTTTTGGGTTCTTGGGAGACATAGTCGAGAAGTGCAGTCAATTTGTATTAGAACATAAAGAGTACTTCATGCAAGTCTCAATGAAAAAGTTGAAGACATTTAAAGATCGAACAATATGTTCTGTTGTGTGGTATTTAGTTATGGTTGAAACGTTCCTCCCACATATTATTAAGTCTGTATTACCAGACATTCTATCTGCTTTAATACAGACTTTACAGTCAAAAACTATCGATGAAGATGTTCAGAAGAATGTCTTGCTCTTCTCCGCAAAGGCCATTTCAATTGATCCAAACAGTGTTTTGCCCTTCTTCCAATTACTTACGAACAACACTTTTAAAAGTGTGTTGCAGATCAAAAGAAAGTTATTTGTCTTCGAGACACTCGTTAACTTTGCCGGAGTGATAATCAAGTACCCCGATCTGTTTCTTGTCAACAAAGAAGTCCTTCTCGTTGTCTACAAAACCGCATCAAGTGCCTTTCCGGAGTTATCGGAAGTGTGTCAGAAAGTGCTTTCGTCGCTATCAAAGTGAAGACCTAACTGATTGAATAGTAAATTAATTGTTTCATTAAAGTGTGAGGAGTTGTTTAATATTATAAAGCACATGAATCCACTGAATTTGGATGTTCTGTACACTCTCATATATTTTGTCAATCTCTTCCACAGTGATATGTACCTCTCGCGACGCTTGCACAGTTGCTGTGTATCCGTTAAAGATATACTGAATCGTTGTATAACGACTTGGTAGAGAAATTTGCTTGGTGCCTTGTGGGTAACCCATCATCCCATCTCCGCACCCCCATTCGATTCCCGGACTGACAGATTCATCGCCGGGTTGTGCGCTAATCGATCTGTTGAAGAACGAATCCTCCATTGATGGCTTTTTCAAGTGACTTGGAAGCTTCTGAAGAGGTCTTGAAGCAATTTGGAACGATTGTCTGCTCATCTGTAATGATGTTCGTGGGGTGACTGACTGGTTCTCATATGGTTGAATAGAAAGTCCAAATGTTCGAATGACAAACTCTCTGTGTTGGATGTATATTTCGATGATACAATTCGATGGGACGTGGTCTTGGAATAAGAGAGATGGCTCATATTCCGGGAAGAGGCCTTTACTTGGTTTTGTGTCTAACAACTCCAAAGCAGTCGCACACGACTTGATCAAGTTTTCTATAGTCTTCACGTACTCGCTGCCAATGCTGTCGTACTTTTTCAGTTGGTCAATTTCGTTAATGATCTTCGTACAATTTCTGTAGAACTCCTGCATCTGAAGGATTTGGGACTCTCGGACTTTGGCAAACACTGTCTTTTGCCATTGTTGAAATGAAAATCGAATTTCAGAATTGTTACAGAACCACCCATCAAGTTGGAGAACACCTTGGAATGTTCCGCTGAATGTTATTCTTTTTACCTTTAGAAGTTAATCCCCTTCGCCTTAACACTTATAAGAATACCTAACTAGTTTAATTGACCTGTTATATCGGGATATATACTTTATTTAATGGGTTTCCCTCTTTTTTAGTTGTGTAATGTAATGCGCATTATAAACTTCTAAATTTCGGGATATTTATTATATAATCTCCAATTTTCCCGATTATTAGACCATTTGAATATTGTTCATCGTTATAATAACACTTATAATAGAATTTGTAAAAAACACACTCTGGAAGTTGAAATTTGTATGTCTTCGTTTTGTCTACATTTAAGTTTCATTAGTTAATAATAATTCATTATTGTATAACAATTATAAAAATTTAATAATAAGAATATAATTATACAACAAACTATCCCCAGCGCTTGTGGATGGCATCAAGTAGTTCATACAGTCGTTAATAACGGGTTCCGTGATTTTGATGAGTGGTTTAATTTCCTGTGTCAAATACCATTCGTTCTCGTCGAAAAACTGTGGTAATAGTGGTGTTGACGATGGGGTTCTTTTTGGTGTCACCGTGAAGAAAGCCATATTTACTATTCCCAGTCGTATTTCTAGTTTGTTCTTATTCTTTTTTTTGTATTGAACATTTCTCTTTCTTTTCTGTCTTACTACCTTCTTTTTACTATATTTTACTATATTTATAGTTTTGAATAATTCCTCATTAAAAACACACCAAATAACATTCTGAATAACAAAATCCCATTTATAACAAAACGTCCCTTAAATTTGGTCGTACTCATCATCATCAATGTTCATCCGACTACTGAATGTATCTGGCGCGATGAATTGTCGTGTCTTCAACATCTCAAACACCCAAGTCAAGTCGACAAACTTGGAGAAAGGTTTGAATGATGATCTTCTTGTGATTCGCCTGTTTTCTTTCTTGTCCTCTGTCGCTTCTTCGGGCAAGAAGTCGATGTAAAACTCAAACGCATTTGACCTCCCGCTCGCATTCTCAACAAACTGCGCTCCAATCATCTTGATGAATTTCTTCGCATACTCAAACTCTTTCTGATGCTTCAATTCAACACGTGCTTTTTCTGTTCCTCTTGCCATCTCTTCGTCGGCATTTCTCTGAATTTGGACAGAGAACTTGAACCGCTGATCGCTGCTGTCTGGCGAAAACGAGATGGGTTGTGTGCCAAGATTAGCAACATCGGCAATGTACCCCCTCAAGAGACTTCCTGTCTTGAGATATTTCAGTGGAAAAAGCGGCAGCAAGTAATTTTTAAAGTCAACATACGACGCATCGCAATGCTCAAGATAAAGGTCACTAATGATAAAGTACCCTTGCAAGATACAACACAGATATGCCATTAAACAGTCTTCACTCCCCTTCTGCACCACCAAAAACGTCTTTGTCTCGTCGCCCTTCTTATTCCGCGTTTCTTCAACAAGCTCCGCGTCTTCTACGGGCGTCTCCGATATGGCCGGATACCCCGCTGACGATATTCCACCGTCATATCTGACAAGGTCTCTGTACTTCAAATTCAGAAACTTGTTATCCCCAAAGTAAAACATATTCCCTTGTATCCCTTTCTTGAAATCTGCTCGTCGTTTCACACTGTGGATCGACATGCGCTTCGTTTGAACTTCCCCCGCATCTCCAACTACAACCTCCTCATCTCTCTCCTTCCTCTTCTTTGCATTGTACTGCTGTGAAAACGCGATCGCCTCTGCATATTCCATGTTTTCCTTTGCCTTCTCATCGTTGTACCTCTTATTGATCTCTTTGTTCTCTTCAAGCATTTCTTTGCCATCGTTATTCCCATCACTCACATTATCCAAGTTGTTTATTTCTTCTTCCTCTTCTTCCATTTCTAACTCAGCTTGCATATCCCCACTGTCACTGTTAAATATATTGCTTGGAGTATCAAACATCGAATTCACAAACGCGACCCCCTCGTCG
Source organism: Entamoeba invadens IP1 (assembly GCF_000330505.1). Lineage (NCBI taxonomy): Eukaryota > Evosea > Mastigamoebida > Endamoebidae > Entamoeba > Entamoeba invadens. The sequence continues at coordinate 205,163 of NW_004191832.1, forward strand.
TCATATTCGTCTTCATCATCCTTTTTGTGCGCTTTTCTTTTCACCGCTTTCTTACTCTTCTTAGTGGACTTCTTTGGTTTGGGGGAGTCGTACTCCTCGCTCGTGTATTGTTCCTCTTGGTCATCCTTTTGAGTTGTTTCCTTTTCCACTTCTTCAGCACTGTTCTCCTCATCTTCCTCCATCTTATTTGTTTCAATCGACTTGTTCGTTGCTTTTGGTGTGCTTTCAGAGCTTTCCGTTTTTGTTGGTACCTTGTCCTGTTCAATTGGTTCTTTAAGAGTTTCATCTTGTCCAACAGGAGTGGAGTCTTTCACCGTTTCTTTCTCTTCATCATGTAAAGGCTTTTCCTCAACTTCCATTGGAATTCTTTCAGGAACACTTTCCGTCTTTGGTTCGATCTTTTCTATGGAAGGAACACTCACTTTTGCGTCTGCAGTGAGGATCCCTTGTTTCACATCTACCTCATTCATCCCCACGGTGTTGATAGCCTCTTTCATCATCTCTAGTTTCTTCTTAGTGTCTTGGTGACTTTTCTTAGTTGGAGACTCAAACGTTGCAATGGAATATACCTTCACCTCGAAAGCCTGTGTAAGCACCTCCACGTGTTCTTCTTTGTTCTTCTCTACTGCTTTGTGAGCTTTGTCAAAGATGTCTTTGGGGGGCTTTGCTTGACCAACCCAAAAGATGAAGTCGCTCCCGCCAAACGAGATTAAGTCGCCGTTTTCAATACTCGCGTTTTCATTCACTCTCGCGCCATTAAGTGTGACAACATCATTCGAGCGCATGACTATAAACCCCTTTGGGTCTTCTTTTGTAAGGAAGACCAAGTCAAATGAATGTGGAGATACACACTCTTTGAAATTTAAGTGATTGTTACGACGACCAACAGACATCGTAAGTCGATTGAAGCGATGTGTTTTGCTCACTAAAGCGTCGTGTACAGTTCGGCTTAAATATTTATCCATTAGGATTTGTTTTTTAAGTTGGAATTGTCATTTTCGTTTTGAGGAATTAAGATTTTTTTTCAATAAAAGATACCATACTTATATCATTAAAATTATCATTATTAATGGTTTATTGTGTTTCTCAAAATCTTCACAAATTTGTTTTAAAGGAAATAAATTCATTTATTTTTTTATACTTTTCTAATTTAAAAAAATATTTTGTGATTATTGAGTTTTTCTCTTTTAAAATATAACCTATAACAAATTATAATATAAACTATGAAATTGTTTCTAAATAAATATTTCTATAATGACTTTATTATAGTATCACAACTACAATTATTATTATTTGTTTATTAAATTATATATAATTGTATTAAATTATAAAAATGTTTTTATTGAAAAAAAACATATAAAAAAACAAATAGTAATATAATAATAAATTTAAAATAAAAAATACAATCATATTATAGTTTAATGATAATAAATTTATTATAATTCACCATAAATAATAATCAAAATAAATAAAAATACAATAGTTTTTTTATTAGTATAATCAAACCATTTTTCTCTATTTGTATAAATTAATTAACAATAGTATATATTATTAACATAATATTAAACAACTTGATGTTATATTTGATAAAATGTATTCTATTTTATATAATAAAAACCAAAAGCAATTTCTTAAAGGTTTTGGTACTTTGACTTCTCGCTTGCCTCTCCTGGAGCATTACTCTTCTTGCACTTCTTGATGACAAACAACGTGATAAGGACAACGACAACAATGAAAATGAGAGCAATAAATATGGAAAGGACGGTTATAGCAACAATGAATCCAGTTGTCATTCCACTCTCACTACTTGATGCAGATTTACTGTCTTCACTCTTCGACGCACTTTCAGAGCCTTTAGATTGCTCTGATGTTGTCGATGATGTTTCGCTTGAGTCTTTACTTGAATTATCAGATGATACTTCAGAAGATGCTTCACTTGTCTCTGCAGAGGATGACTGTGATGGTACAACACATTTTCCATTAATTAATTCTAACGTTTCAGTGCATACTGAGCATTGTGCAGTTACTTCTATTGCCAAATTAGTGCACCCCTCACTTGCTGTAGTCGCTTCAACATATCCATCTTTCTCCACAAGAAATAGAGCAACGCCAGTAGATGTCAAATCGTTCTTTTGAGCCAAAGAAAGTGATAAAGTTAGTGGTGTTGTGACATTTGGTATATTCAAAACATTCTTCTCTCCTGAAATCGACACAATAGGGTCGACGTCAACCATTGGATCTCCAGTTGTTGCCTTCTGAGCAGAGATATCAAATTTGAACTCTTTTGTTTCTAGAACTAAAGTCCCTTTTTTCACAATGACAGCACTTGGCTCCTTTTCTACAACAAAGTTTTGTGCGATGTAATTCTCCGTGATCACTAAAGTACACTTCTCGATGGTATTGTCACATGGGCAGTTATACACTCTCTCCCCATTCTCATCATTGAATACACCAATGTCAACGGCATAACAAATAGAAGTCTCCAAGCCCATTTCGTTACACTCAAGAGTACCTACTGTCAGCGCCTGATTAGCACAAGACAGTGTTAAATCAGTCACATTAAGTTCTCTGTATTTATTGATAGCAACAAGACCTTCACCAGTAACTGCATTTAATGTGATTTGTAATGGGACATCAGCCGGGTCCACAACAAGAAAAGTGTCGACGGTTGTGTCTGTGAGTGTTTTCGTCATTACAATTGAGTCTAAAACAACTGAGTCGCATGTCTCAGTGATTGTGATCAAATTATTGCCAGCAACTACATTCTTCAAAGTTATGTCTGTTGCAGTAACAGTGGCTTTTTTAAGTATAGTAGTGTTCGCTAATACCTCGGAATTGATAGTGACTGGGATGTCCAAAGTAAGTACTCCCGACAACAAACACTCTTTAAACTCAAATGTGTTGCCCACAGATTCTTCACTCTTTACTATATGTATAGTATCTGTAATAGTTTCTTCTGATACAGTCAAATCTTCTCCAGTAATTTTGTCGCAACTGACTTTCCCTCCAATAACTATTTGAGCTCCAAAATTACATATTTTGGAGTAGAGTGAAGGGGAACTTAAGACGGACTTGTCTGTCGCATCTATATTTGTCCAATATGAGTCATCTTCACTTTTGTAAGTCCCATCTACTATAAGGTTATATGGCGAATTTGGTCCTCGTTTGAATACAACACAGTCTTCTTCTACAACATCGCCATTAGTCGAATGACACTCGCATTCTAAGTCATCATCAGTAGCTACATATCTCGACAGTCCCATCTCAAACTTGCCAACACAAGTCTTCTTAAGTCCAGTTGGCGCGTCGATGTTACTTAAGAAGTAGACTCTCCCTTCAGTCAGTTTCGTCACGTTGTTCACTTTCAAATGTCTGTTGTCACCGTAACCATCGATCTTAGTCGCACCACTCGACACGACCATCTCGTCGACATTAACGTCGCCAAACAACAAGAAGTACTCTGAGACATACAGTTTGTCTATAGTCAACACTGCCCCATTGTTCACTACAATACGGCCATAGTCTTCAGTGAACTTCACGGACTTAAAATGTGCGTCTTCGTCAATGACAAGAACACCATCGACAGTTAAATCATAGTTCTCGCCTTGTGGCAAACAATCTGGAGAACTGAATTTGTTGTTGGTGTAGTAACATGTGCAATCCTCTGTGACAGCAATTCCATCAGGGCAGACTCCATATCGAAGTTTATCGTTCTTTAATGTGCACATCTTTTGTGCGACTCGTCCATTCTCAATATATTCAATAGGCTTAGCATCACTTGGCGCAATTATTCGTGGCTCACAGACTTCGGAGGTTGGCGCCTTTGTCATTGTAAATGCAAAGGAGAGGGATCCAGTGGCTTCAACATATGAAATTGGTTTCTCCTCGTCGAAATCGAACAGCACTTGTCTGTCGAAAGAGTCGAAGTTGATCAGAGACTGACCAACACCAGCAGTGTATACCGTGGTTGGTGCTGCTGTTCCATTGATATACACATCAACGTTTTCTATGTTAACTAAGTTGATGTATAAATTCGTTGAAGCAACTGTGTTGTCTATTATTAACGTCTTAATTGGACATATTTCAGTAAGACCAACATCAATTGTGTTAATAGCATTTCCAGATAACTCGAGCGTCAAGTTGGTGTTTGTATCAGACAAGACAAAGTGAGTCTCTTCCGGTGTTATATCGACAGTCCATCCATTTTTAACACAAGTCTCTGTGACTTCAGTTAATGTGGCAACTGTGTCAACCTCACAATAAGTCTTGTCTTGTGACAAGGCTAAAGTTACGATGAGGAAAATGAACATTGGATTGTTGAGATAAGATCACTCTTTATATACTATAAAGATATATACTATTATTATTGTATCTTTGAACTTATTCATATAAAATTTCAATCGACTTTTTCATATTTTTTTATATTGGTTTGTTGATAATTTTTTATAATTAAATTAATAAATTCATTTTTCAATCATGAAAAGTCGAAACAAAGTTGATATTTTTCAGTTCGATTGTTATATTAATAAATTTTATTAAATAATAAAATTCATAATAAAATTCATAATATTATACTAATATTGAGCTATTATTATTATTATAAATATATTTAAAAAGGATATAAAAATAATGAATTCTTATATTATTAAAATGATTATTAAGAGAAAGGACGGACATGGGGACGAAGGACGGGAATATAGGCCGAAAGACGTCCTTTGTGGTTTAGGGACGTCCTCCCGCTATAAAGGACGTCCTCCTGTGTATATGGTGTCCTTTCTATTATTTTCGTGTCCGCGGCATTATCGAAACTATATAACGAAGTATATTTTTATTATAAATATACAATCAAAAAATATAATTATTTCCAAAAATAAATTAATTCAAAGACAAAAACTATTTAACAAGTAATTTTGTTATATATTAATGGTTTATAAAAATTATCATTTTTTTTTCATTTTACCATTGAATTTTCTTTGAAAAACTAATTAAATTTGCATTTTTTATAAAAACCATTAATTTATAACGAAATTACTTGTTGTTTAAAATTTGTCTTTGATTAAATTTATTTTTGGAAATAATTATATTTTATAATAGTAAATTAATAGTAATATTATAACTCATTATATAGTTTTAAAAATGCCGCGGACACGAAAATAATAGAAAGGACACCATATACACAGGAGGACGTCCTTTATAGCGGGAGGACGTCCCTAAACCACAAAGGACGTCTTTCGGCCTATATTCCCGTCCTTCGTCCCCATGTCCGTCCTTTCTCTTTAATTTAATTTAATATATCAAATATTTATTATTATATTATAATATCAAATTATTAATATTATTTATATAAAGTATATTATAATGTATAATAAATATATAATTAATTATAAAATACAATATAATATAATTGTAAATTTATTTGAATTTAAAAATTATTTTTTTAATTAAAAAGTTAAAAATAATAAAAAACTAAAAACGATAAAAAATTATAAAAATATAGTTGTGCCAAAACCGACATTGTTTTTTTTTTTTTCATTTTCTATTTTTTTCCTAAAACAGTTTTTACCGCTTAAATTATAATTACAGAAAAAAAGAAAACAATAATATTTAACCAAATATTATTGTTAAATGTATTATATTATTTAGTATATCGAAGCCCTAAAAAACAACACTCGAAACAACTAACAATAATACCAATACACTTTTAATTATTATATTATAACTACCAACAATTAAAATTTAATTTGTTGAATTTAGGAAAAAAATATCTCGGAATTTTTTTATTTAATTGTTTTGGCACGTGGACTGCATTATCAATGATTTATACCATTTAATAAATTATCCCGATTTTTGTTATTTATTTCATATAATTTATTTGTTATAAAATCTCAGAAATACAAAAAATGAAAAAGTGCATCTTTTTTTTTTTATTCACTTGTGGCATGGTTGATCTCCGATTGATAGTTTTTTATAATATATATATTACTATTTCATATTTCATCAATTTTTAGAATGTTATTAAAGATCGTTGTTGCGAGATAACTTTCTTAGATGTCTTTATTGAATTGATCCATTATAATCAAAGTTTATGAATATAATACATTTATAGTTGAAAATAATTATACTTCAATATAATTTTAATACTATTGGATGTTATCTTTCATTAAAAATAAAATTCGAAGATGTACGGAAGGGGGTGGTTTATTAATTCATTAACTATATATAACTTTCAAATTCAAAGTTCTTTATTAAGCATTTCCTGTTCTTTTACGGAATTGTATGTCAACCACCAATCCTTAATTAGTGACTATTTCCCGTCATTTGAACCATAAATATCTTAAAATAACCTTATAATCTCAATAACTGTTTTTCACAATCCAAAATTAAGAACTTATTACAACTTAATTCAATCGCAAAACCCCGATTTTTAACATTGTATCTCCGATATTTCCCTTTTGTTTTACACAAAAAAGCCTCGGACAGTTCACAAAAAATTTTTAAACCACAAGTTAAAGCATAGAATTGTATGTTCCACGATCAACTATTATATCTTCGGGATACTTTCCCATAGAAATCATAAAACCAAAATTTAAAAATAGTTTCAGGGTTAGACCAATCTCCCAAAATACAACCAGAAAAAACAAAGGAAGGAAATGGAACACTTTCTGAAGTTTAGAGTGGGGGATGCAACCTCCCATAATATCGGGCATAAATGATAACAAAGGCCTTTTTGGCATAACGAAATGGAGAATTGATAGTAAATAAATAGTAAAAGTATTAAGCGAATGAAGTAACTGGACAATTGATTTAAAAGGGAACTGTCAACTGACAAAGTGAGCATGAACACCTCAGAGATCACTATTTCCTTCTCGATCCAATACCAAACAATCTACGGCGAGGAGTTATATGTGAGTCTCGATGACTCGAGTTATCGTAAATTGACATGGAAGGCCGGTCATATTTGGGTAGGAAATGTGACCATTCAAAGACCAAGAACACTGAGGTGGTCGTACTCTGTGCAATACAACGGTGTTGTTGTTCGTCACGAGCAACTTCTTTATCCTCGGCAATTCAAATTCGACGCAAACCACAAATTTTTCCACGTGTTCGATAGGTGGGACTGCACGCAGTCGAGCGTGTCCCCACTTACCATCACTAAACCTCAAAAGATCGAAACAACAAATTCGGAGGTTGTTAATAAGGGACAAACTTATTCGCGAAAACGTTCACCTAAAATATTGTCCGTCTTCGTTCGAGTCCCTCAGAGGGTATTGGTGTACAACTGATTGTGTGTCTGTGTTATATAAACCATTGTCTATTTACTTCTTATTCTTTGTTGTGTTCATCTATCACTTTTTTACTTGAAACTAATGGTTGATTTTACATTAAACTGCCACTACAATGGTACGAAAAACCAATGGGAAATTGGTGGGTCCTTTTTATTAGTGTGTTACTAATAAATAACTATTTAATGTAGTTTTAACTAAAGTGAAGTAAAAAGTATATATTTAGTTTTTTTACTATTTATAAAACTATAAATTATTGGTTTGATTTTTTTATTATTATAAATTAAAAAAATAATTAAAATTGTTTTTTGATTCAACAATTAACAATATCTTACTTAAATTATAAACACATCTCTATACAATTACCTAAGTTGTTTTTTTTATTGAAATGTGTAAAAACAATTCTTAATCAATTTGATTGTAATGTTTTAATTGATTGACCTATTTTTTAATACCATTGAGATAATGCAAATAACATCTTTAAAATTGAAGACAATGAACTGCAAAATCCACAGTATTGCACATCAATGGAGCCATTAAAGAAGGGGTATTCCTTTCTTGCCAGCATTGGGATAGTGATCAATTACAGTATTGGTGTTGGAGTGTTTGGCCTTCCAAGTGCGTTTTACGATGGGGGCCTTCCACTCTCCATGATAATGATAATAGTGATGTTAATACTCACGATCCTCACATCATTTTACACCATGGAGGCGATGACTCGGACATGTCAGCGCAAGACTCAAAGTGACGACTTAGATGATGAGATCTATGACTTTACTTTAATAGCAAGTGTATGGCATTCTCGACAAGGCCAGAAGTTAACGAGTGTGTTAATGATCATAGTGAATTATTGTTACTTGTGGGGGTATGTAGCGACGGGGAGTAACACCTTAATGACGATGTATTGGATGATTAAAGGGACTCCACAGTATTGTGACACTAAAAGTTGGAGTATCTATTGTTATAACACTTACTATATCTCATTAGTTCTTTTTATGGTTATAACTATCCCACTGTCTTATATTAATTTGTCAAACCAGTCCACTTTACAATTAGTTATGGCTATTTATAGAATAGTTATGTTTACTATTCTTATCACCGTCGTCTTCGTACAGCTGTGCTACGGTCCAGTCCAACTTGGCAATCACAAAATCGACGTCGCGTGGGTCAACGAATGGAAATGGGGCAACTTCGGCGTCCTCTTCTCGCATATCTCAGTCGCTTTCAGTATCCAGTCATGCCTCCCCGACGCTCTCCAACCCGTATCTGATAAGAAGAAGATAGGGTGGATCGCTACTATAGGAAACTTGATCTGTGGTGTCCTCTATATCTTTGTTGCTACATTCTGTGCGTCGGTATTTACAGCCTCTGCTTATAACCCAATAACTTTGAATTTTGAGTATTACACTGGGACTAATGGCGGGTTTGGCAATGGACAACCTAATGTCATTGGGTATGTCATTCGCTATTTAATACTGACATTCCCTATTATCAATATCCTGAACGAATACCCCTTAGTTGTATATACTCTCACTGCAAACATTTCTTCAACATTACCTAAATCAGTGGGAGGGGGGTGGAGGCGGATGCTAATAGTCACTGGCGCCGCAGTACCTCCTTTTATATTAGCTTGTATTATTGGGACGGTTAAAACTATAGCAAATCTTACGGGAATATTCGCCTTTTTACTCTCTTATGTTTTTCCATGTGCTTTTGTCTTAGCAGCAAGAAGAATAGGAAAAGCCAAAGGAAGAAATGAGACTGAAAAGAATAGGTTTTATGGTTTGTTTTAACTATTATTGTATCGAATCAAGAGAATACTATATTAATAGAATAACATACTATTAATTAATATTAATTAATACATCTCATACAATTCTAAGTTATAGCATGGTATACAAGCACTACATCAATCGTCATAGTGTTTATTATATGTGGAATACTCTCGATCATCTCAACGACATTTGTCTTGTACAACACGATGAAGGGTCTTGTGTAATAAGCATTGCATCACTATTAACTACAACACTAATATACTTTGAGTTATTTAAATATTATGGATTTGTCGGATTTGGTCGAGTAATTCATGTGAGACGCGTGGGGAGATTAGAGGAGTTTTATCTTTGTATGACTCATAGAGTTGCGCAACTTTGTGAATCGTCCGGAGTTTGTTCACGTTGAAGTGTCCAGTCTTTTTGATGAATGAGGCATACATCTCGTCGACGACCAATAAATCTTTTGTCAGAATACCACCAAATGGAATGAGAGGTGGAGATGTCTTTGATATTTCATTTCGAAGTGCCGAGTAATTGTTTTCGAAGGAACATATCTTTTCAAATTTTTCTATAGAGCTTTGGGAGTCTTTAGACAACTAGAATATTAGTTTCTTTATAATACCAATAGAATAGTATAATAATATAGTATATTATATAATAAAAGAATTATAAATAAGAACAACAAACATTCGACTTGACATACCCGAAGTCGGGGACTTTATGGAACGCAAAAACGATTGCACACAGCCCAAAGAAGTTGTGTTGTGTATAAAAGCGTTCAGCGGTTTTGACAGTGAAGTCGAAGAAGACTGTTTGGAAACTAATTGGACATGTGTTGATCAGTTTCGAGAGCAATTCGGAGAGCCAATTGAATGAAGTAGTTATCCTTTTGATGTTAGTTGGTTGTGTCTTTTTAAAGAACAAGACGATGTCTCTTTCTGTAATTGCGTTGAACAGCATTTTGTGAATGTAAGTCATGATGTCTGCGAAGTGTCCATGATCATCAAAGCCTTTACACAAGTCATTTGGTGTGAAATTCATTTGCATTGGCCCAAGTTCCTTTACCACGACTGCTTTAAGTGTCTTTGCTGCATTTAATAGTTTGACGACTTCATCTTTAAGATCGGCAGTTGAGTCTTTTTTGGAGATTATTAAAAAGTCTTCGATTTTTTGCATAACACTAGAAGTGACTTCATTGAACTGAAGTGGGTCTTGTTTTAACCACAATTTCAATATCTCCAAAACGTTTTGTGTGTATAAGCTTGGGAGGCGCTCGCCCTTACGTTCAAGTAACTTCCCCAAAACCACACTTATAGGCGAATATAAAGTTATTGTGTTAATAAACACTTCACTAAACCCTACTTCTGTTTCAGGACCACTTTGAACGATTTCTATAATATCATCTATAGTCCCTGTGCTCAATACTAGGACCCAATTTTCGTTGGAATATAAATACCCCCATGTCGTCGTGTTCCCAAGTTGAAGAGTCTCGTCGACTCTATCAAGCAAATTTAAGACCAAATTGTATGAGTTTTTGTTGAACATGTACTCGTCTGTGGTTTCGACCAAAAATGCGTTCAATTCGGCAAGTTGAGCCGCAAAGAGCGAAAGTAATTTAAACGGCGAGAATAAAACCGTCAGAATATCGGCGCGTTTGTCGAACAAAACGCGGGAGATATCATTTGGGATCACTTCCTCATAACTTTTCCACGGATTTTCAGTCTTCCATTTGGGGATGTTTTTACAGAAGCCTACGAACTCTTTAGCATAGATCAAATAGTACTTAGTGGAGTCTTCTAAAAACTTTTTAATCGCTTCCCCAAAACATTCGTCACGACTTGGAGTTGTATAGAGTCGAGTGAGTTTCATATTTAATGCCCATAACAACTTTAATAGACTGTGTAAAGGCTCACTAAACAGTTCTAACGTATTCGAGAAGGTGTCTAAAGACTCTATAACGTCCATTTCAACTTTACTTCCTTTACGCGTGTTCTTCTTCTTCCCAGTATCTTTCTTAATGTCAGTTACACTCTTCGTCCGTTGTGTGGAGCGCCGAGTCTTAGCCTTTTCTTCAAGCTCGGGCTCATTCGTTAACATCCCAATCGGTGTCTCGTAATATTCCTTGTACGCCTCGATCTGTCTCGTCAACTTTCTGGCTTGGAGGATGAAAGGCAAAAACGACACAACATCGCGTGGCTTCCCTAATACAACGAAATTGGCCCCACCTATGATCTGCCGCCCTTCACAATTCTTCAGCACTTCCCATTGATACTTCCCATCAACAAGTCTCAACTTACACAACTTGGTTTCTTCATTCTCTCCAACTATCTCTCCATACCCAGAATAGACTCTGAGCATCCTCATGTTGTCGACAACAACCCCATCGATACTCTCAATATAACAGTCTGATCGGACACACCATATTTTCGTCCCTTTGACGATGTCAATGATATTCTTCTTCCCATGCGTTTTGGGACTTGTCTCGAGTCTCCCACTGCTCAACAAAAACGCTTTGTTCTCGGAGGTGGTTACACACCGAAAGACTTTTTCAGCGAAAGAGAGGTGTTTGATACCATCTTTGTTGAGACGTTGCACCTCACCAAAGAAGTTGATGATATACACCTCATTGTCATCGGACGATATCTCGATTGGAAGTAATATACTATCAAAGGTCGAGTACTTCGTCTCTTTGCTCTTGGTGACTTTGCCACTCTGAATTGAGAAATATGTGTTCATCGAGTAACACAAGTCGACGGTGTGGCGACTTATTGTTTTCGTCTTTGTGAGCTCTAAAGTGTTTGAGTCGGTGTAATACACCCCGTCATCGTATATATAAAATATTCTATTATTGACAATAAACACAGAGAGACACCCCGGTGTCGCTGAATAGAAGGGACACGGGCCTACAACTTCAAAAGCAACATCTTTCTTTGAAAAAAGTGTTACAGACTTTTTAATCCGACGTTCATTGGATTCACGACGCACTTCTGGAGTACTTGGATGCTGGGGTGAAGTCTCAACACTCTTGTTTTTGTCCAATTTGATTTCAGTTGCGTCTACAAAGCTTTTTGGAAGCATAGAGCGCGGTCGTTGCAATTTGGTCATATGGCGCTTATTTTCAAGTTTTCTAATAGTCTACTTTTTTGTCTTGGCTGTGTTTTTTATTTTGGTATTTATAAGTCGTCTGATATCAAGAAAAATTGGGGTTCAAATGTGATACAAATTTAATTATTTTTTGAATACTTTAAATTGGAAAGTAATAGTATATTATACTATAAAAAAGTACATTTAAAAATACTTTTTAATTAAGTTTAAAATATAACAACGTACTTTCTCTGTTAAATTAAAATATCTATATTTCCACAAGAAAACTGGAAGTGTGATTGTTTTTAAAAATCTATAAATATATTATTTGAAAATTTGAAAATTAAATTACAAAACATAAATTAGTTTTTTATCATTTTTTTATAATATTAATAATTATGATAAGACTTAAGAGTGTTAACGTGATAGACCACTTTTGTGTGGATGGCTTTGAAAATCTTACACATATGTGTTGTAATTGATATAAAATTTGCCTAAGAGTTTACAAAAAAATGGGTTTTTTGGACCGAATTCATAAAAAACCGATTTTTTTGAAAGTTAAAACAGAAAAATCAAATTTTATTTTTAGTCAAAGTCATCTTTTACTTTTACCATTTAAATGAATTTGCCGCAAAAAAAACAATTTTGTTAAAAATTTTAAGACTAAAGTTTTTAATTAATTAATTAACTTTAGTTTATTTAATTAATTGTATAAACTATATTCAATCAAAAAAATTATTGAAATTGAATAATTTGAAAAATAACATATAATTTGTCATAAAATACAATGGCATAGTTTACTGTGGATAGGTTGAAAAGGTGTGGATGGTAAATATTGATAGACAATTGTTATTATTACATGTTAGATGTAATGAGTAACTTGCCTTGTTTTTTTAGTGGTTTTTGTTGGTATTTGCCGTATAGCAATATGTTATAAATTTGAGCAATTTACAATTGTTATATAATTAAATTTTAAACTTTTGGTTAAAATGCGGTATTTTGCCATTTAACTTTTTAAAAGTTTTCATAGTAAAATATATAATACTATTTAACCATGCTAATAGAATTTGTTTTAAACTATTATTAGTTCGAATTCAAATTCAAAACTAATATTTTAATACTATTTATTAATCCTTGTAGTTTTGAGTATAATAGTATCATTATTAGTTTATTTTTAATAAATACAATAATAAAATATAATAGTTAAAAGTTATTTCATTATAATAATGTATTTTGAAAATAGATTTTTGAAATATTTTTATATAAATTGTTTCATGATTTGTCATAAAATACAATGGCATAGTTTACTGTGGATAGGCTGAAAAGGTGTGGATAGTAAATATAGATAGACAATTGTTGTTATTATGTTTTAAATGTAATGAGTAACATGACTTGTTTTTTTTAATGGTTTTTGTTGGTATTTGCCGTATGTTTCTATTATAATTAATATGTATTGTTATGATTTTTTAATAACATAAATAATAACTTATTGTTACAATGTGGTAATTTGCCATTTAACTTTTTAAATTTTTATAGTAAAAATTACATTTTATTTAACTATGCAAATAGAATTTGTTTTGTGATTATTCTGTCATTTTTATGTTCATTAATAATATACTATTGTAATATAATTGATTGTTATTAATTAATAGTTTAGTTTAGACATAAAACCTTTGTCTTTAACATTTTCAACAAAACCTGAATATTATTTAGGATGTAAAACCCTTTTTTATACGTATAATTTGCGCCAACTAAAAGAACTTTATTCAACAAATTTCAATTTTCAAATATTAATATTAAAATAATAAACCAATATAGTGTTTATATAAATTACAATACTATTAGTAAAAAGTGATAATAAATGCAATTTTGAGCCACAATTAACAATTAAATAAAATATTTTAAAATTGATATTTAAATTAAATATTTTTTAATGCAAAAAACGGGAATTTTCCCAAATTATAATCACATAAATCACTTTTGAAATGTTTTTTCAATTAAAAAAAATCGAAAAAATAGCGTTACATGTATCAAATAAACGGGATAATACACGTAAATTTTGTTAATTATTTTATTTGTTCATTTTGATCTATTCTTATTTTACCACTCCAAAAAAGGCTGAAAATAGCGTTTTTTCTTACTATGAAATTATTGCGAAATTTGGAAATACTCCTTATGGGGGTATTTATGTTTGTGTATCATTTTTGTCCCATAAATGATTATAAGTAACAATTATTAATTTTAAAAATCATAACATATGGTTTAAAACGGATATTTGAATTTTTTCGACAAAAAAATTAGAGGCAATCCACACAAAATATTCCAATCCACAGGGATTCACCATTTCCGTTTGGATACGCCCTATCACGTTAACACTCTTTATTGTCAAAAATTGTTTTTTTAAGTTTCAAGTAACTATTCAATATAGTATTTTATTTAAATTTTTTTAATAATTGGTAAACATATCTTTATTCGATCATCCACTAATTGTGTAATAAAAATATATACCGTTCGTTTTAAAAAGTTGTTGTTCAAAATTATTTGCTATATTTTTGTTTTAAAATAATTGGAATTAAATTAAAAAAATCAAAACAATGTAAAAAAAATGAAACAATGGAAAAAATTAAAAATTATTTTATTTGAAACAGAAATACTATTTATTTTCAAACCAATCAAAAAAATAAAAAAAATTATTGATTTTAAATACGAATCAAGCTGTATATACATTTCAAATAATTGGTTTATGTAATTAATTAATAATATAATTATTAATTAATAAATACTATTGATTAATATTTTTTAGAATTTTTTTTACATTTTTCGAATTTAAGAAATGAATAAAAAATGACAAGGGTATTATTTTGTGTTTTTCATGAAAATGTTTTTGTTTTGTTATTTATCCACTATTCCAAGGTTAATAAATAATAAAAAAATAAATTAGAACAATATTTCAATTAATCTTATTAGATAATAAACAAAAATTTAATAAAGTAATATTTATAATTGTATTTAATTATAAAAATTACTTTATATTGTATATATACAATACAATATATATACAAATTTATTATCTTCTATCTAATATAAAATAACACAATTCAAAAAATGCGAACAATTCCATATTTTTGTAACAAAAAATGTTATTATCAACAGAAACCAATTTTGTTGACAGAAGTGGCTTTTCATTCCACTCAACAAACGAGAATCGACGGGCTTACACCCAACTAGAATGACATAAGCACAAAAATGCCACCATTCAATTCTGAACAAAAAGCTGGATGAAAAAGAGCCTTCGTCTTAATTCTTATTAAAAGAATAAGAAAACTCGAAATTCAATGAGTGAGTCGAGCATTACTTCAACAGCAAACTCAGCTGCTCCTTTAACACCAAAAGACCACACAGCAGAATATGTCGTTGGGTATGTCATGTTGGCCATTTGCGCCGTCTTTTTGTTGATCTCGTTCGGTGAAATTGTCGGAAAAACGATTTATCGCTTAAAGTTCAAAAAGAACAAGGAGGAAATCCATGGTAAAGCCGACTTCTTAGGTGAGGAGGAACATAACTGAGTGTCTTTGTGTCGTTTATTGTTTTCATATCACTAAAACGTCCGTTATAAATCACTCAGAAAAACTCATTTAATTAATTTTGTTAATAATTATTAAAATCAGTTGTTGTTATTAAAAAATGAACTATTAATTTACAATAAATTATAAAATTTTTAAAAAAAGAATTAAACTATAATTTTAATATGTTATTAATTTATATATATTTATTAATAATTTTTATTATTATTATACTATTTAACACCTTAAATAACATTGAACAAAATTCATGTTATCTAAAAATCGGGAAATCTCGAATTTGTTAAAGAAATTTCCGTTTTTTAGAGTTTATATTATGTGCATAAACAATACACAACCAAAAAAAGGAAAATCATCAAAAATTTGATTAATATCCCTGTAATAACAGGCCAAAACAAAAACAAGGGGGTTATTTTAAGTTAATAGAACGTAAACAAATAATTGAATTATACTATTTCTAAACTAACAAAAAACCACATATTTTAAATATTTATTCACCAAAATGAATTTTAGACATTTTCTCTCTTTTACTAATTTTATTAAAACATTTTTAAAAAAAAATGAACAGAAAAATCAAAGACCTCACTATGAGCGATACTACTAAAAAGGTTTTTATTCAAAAAGATCGAGTTCAACGCGCTAAGGCTGGTCGTGTCAAGAATTGGAAGTGTTGTTTTCCCGGTTGTGACCAACCTCCAAAGACGAGGTTTGTTCTTTTTTCAGTCTACAAGCAACACATCAACTGCTCGTTAAATTATATAACCATTTTCAACAAAAAAGAACTCGTTAATTACCAGATTCAACTGTTATGCCCATACATGGGATACACATTTGCGATACGCTCGTTCCGCCGGTTCAAGTGAGCTCCCGCAATGCTTCAAAGATATTCCAAACAAAGAAGAAGTCAAGAAATTGTGTGACCCGTATATGGTCAAATTAGTGACGTCGCCGTACCCATTCGATTTTGAGTCAAAAATCGACGATCTCAAAAATGACAGAGAAACTATTATTAATAATACTTCTATTAAAAAGGAAACTATACCCGATGAGCGTGTTTCACCGAACACTTCGACGGTTCCTCCACAGACCGAAGCCATCGTCCCCGCCGATAACATCATTCAAATGCCTTTGCAGAGTGCTCCAATAGACCAGAAATTTTTGGAGATTGTCCAGATGGGCCAGGCAGTGAAACAACTCCATGTGTTAGGAGAGGTCTTTGCGGAGAATGGATTTTTGACGCGGAGCGATGAGCGGGCGAAGGAGAAGATTCAAAGCATTAACAACTCGTTGGACACAATCATGAAGCTGCGGGGAGTCAAGTATCGGTACCGAGGAATGGACAAAATCAAGTTTGGATTTATAGCACAAGAATTGAGAGATGTGATTCCAGATTTAGTGAGAGAAGATGAGAAAGGCCTTTTCATTGACACAGAAGGGATTTTGCCGTTTTTAGTCGAATCGTTGAAGGAATTGAGTAAGACTGTGATTGAATACAAGGCACAAAATGAAGAACTCGGAGAATTACAGAGAAGGGTCGACGACGCGTTCCGACACCTCGACGAGATTAGAGAGAATGAGAGAGTTGACGCGAATGGATTGAAAAAGAAAAGTCAAGATTGTGGGGGACGGAATGACGAGGAATTTGGGGAGGGAAATTCAGAGGAAAAGGAGAAAGACGCGAAAAAAGTCAGAGTCATCGACACCGTCTGGGGAAAGGTTAAAACACTACTTGGACCACCCCCATTTGTACTATTCGCGTTCTTGTTTTCAGTATTCTTTTTGGTGATCGTACCATCAATATTCACACGGTTTTACTTCATCATTGTGTTCTTCATTGTGTTAAGCGCAGCAGCTTTGTTTGGGGTTGTGTTCAACAGGAAAGAGATTGTGAAATTTCTAAAGGAGGGGAAGTCGTTCTTCCCATCATTTTTGGGGTGGGAGCTGTATCAAATCGTCACGTGGTATATTATTTTTTCAATATTCATGTGCTTGGTGATGCTCACACTTGTCATTGGATCGTATGTATGTATACTGGTGGGTTTATATGCGTTTGCTGCGTTCCTCTCACTTGCGCTTGTATTTTTCATTTGGAACAACACGCAAAAATGCCTTCCAAAACAAGTTCTAGTGATTCCATTGGTCATTCTCCAGGCACTTGCTATCACTTCTTTGGTGCTTTCTGTTATTTACCAACCATTCAATGAGAACATGCCCTTTCACAATTCATTGAGTAATTACAACATCATTATATCGGAAAACGTTAAAGTTGATCAATCGATGATACCAATTTCTTGGAATTGTTTTAAACCCAAATTCAGGACTGAGCCGGAGCTTCCCAAAGGGCTGGGTATCGAAATAGAAGAGACGGAAATCCCGTACATTCGCGGTGTAATAGAAACAGTCGACTACGAAAAGTATTCCAATTCTTCAAACAACGTAACGGTGGACTTGGTGTGCAGTGGATATCTTGTTTTGAAATACCCCAACGTCACGATTCACAACTGTGGCATTAAACTCAAAAGTGACAAGTGTGCAACACCAGAGTGCTCTTTCTGTGTTATGGAAACCCAGGATAATAGTTGGTGTTCTCCCTGTGATAAATTACAAAACTTTATGTGTAGGAAGAACGGAGGTACACCATCATGCAGCTTGTAAATATTTTTGATAAGTGAGGATTTTTCTAATTGTTTTACATTATTTCAAATTGTATTACAAATCACTCTATTAACTCCATTTTCTTTTCATCTTCGTCGCTCGCTTCTTCAAGAATATCCATTTGAACATTTGGTTCATAGAGTTCACACCTTAGTTTTGTGACAGTCCCTCTGTGTGTTATTTAATATTCATTCACTTTTTCAATAAAAAGAGAAAAACAAACGGCATAACCGACTGATTCTTATCGCAAAAGTCTTTGATGTTTTTAAAATACTCGTCAACGAGGTGGTGTACTCTGTTGAGTTCCTCAATTTCTGCGAGGAGCTTAGGTACGTCTTGGTCCATCTCTTTTTCTAGTTTGACTATTTTCTATAGTATTATTATAATTTTATTATTATCAAACCATACTATTTTTAGTTTTTTTATCCCTTGTTTTGAAGTGTTTTTTACTTATTAAATTGTAATAAAACATGGTGTTAGTTATTAATAAAAGTATTATATAACTCTAGTTTTTAAAAACCAATATTTAAAGGAAAACCTAGACTGAAAAAAACACCGAGATCATTAAGATCAACTTACTAACTCGCCATATCCTTCATTGGATGTACAGAGTGCTTTGTGGTAAGTGATTGAGTCATAAGCTCGGAAGAGACGAACGTAATGCTTTTATCGTGGCGCTTAGAGTGTCAAGTCGAGGTGTTACTCCATTAACCTACACATTTTCTTTTAACCCATTTTTTCTTGTTTCTTTCAAGTAAGATAATTATAACAAAATTAATAGTAAAATTTGATAAATTTTTAGTTTATTTGATAATAAAATAAATAGTAAAATTAATAGTAAAACAAATTGTACATTTTAATAAAATTATAGTTCATTTGATAATGAAAGAAATAGAATAATAAATAATTTTTTTTTACGAGGCAATTATAGAGAACTCAAACATTCTAATTTAGTTGTGATTGATTTTTATTATTTTGTTATTTCAATTGTTCACCACCAAAAGAGTTAGTTTCATTACTAAAAGTATTGAAGTTCAATTTGAACATAACAAAAATAACTCAAAATAGGATTAAATTATTAATTTATATTAAAACATGTTATTGAACAAATAATAATAATTTAGGAACAATATATCTAGTTAAAAACAATTAAACACATAATAACTACAAAAAACTACTTCTTTTAATTTCCAGTTATGGTGTTTTCCCGTTATTTGTTATGATGTATGCCCAATCAAAAGAGACGAAAAAGAATATAAAAATACAAAAAAACAGAACAAAAGAGCAATGAAAAATTATAAAAATACGACCAACTGAAAAAGAAAAGACAAGATGGGGTGTGGTTCATCCGAGCCTGAGAAACCAGTTCAACGCCAAGCTCCCGTCCGTAAAGTCGACCCAGAGGCAGAAGAGCGTCGTCGTCGAGAAAAAGAAGAAGAAAAGAAGTGGGTGGAAGTCGCCAAGAAACAAGGCCCTCCCGAGCCTAAAATCCCTGAATTACCACCAAACCCTTCAGAACAACAATACAAACAATTCATGATTGACAGGTTCGAACACGAGGGGTGGGAAAACCAAATCATTTTATTGGCTCGAAAGCTTAGGGCGGAAAGCGCACAACACTAATATCTCTAACTCTTTGTATCTTCTTGCTAAATTGAGTTTTACACTGTTTTCGTTCCGACTGTCTTGTCAAAGTGTTTCAACACTTTTTCTTCTTTTCTTTATGTATAATTCTTTTATTAGTAATTTACTATATATCCATTTCTTTTTTGTTTGGTTAAATTATCATAAATATATTATCATTTAATACCTAATATCTTTTTAATTGGTAATATTATACTTTTACTTTAATTATTTTTAAACTGGTCGAACTGTTGTCTCAGTTATTATTTAAACAAACTTTTTCTTTTGGCTGTTTTTTTCTAAAAAAAACTAAACAAATATCCATTTATTCTAGTTTCAAAACATTCATTTGAAACCTTTATATAGTTTTTTTACTATAATTTATTTATATTCTCTATTTGTCATAAAAAAATGGAAAATATAAATAACAAACTTATTATTAAGTTATTAAATAGTTAAAAATACTAATCCAAGTTAGTTTAAGTAAATTATTTTAATAATACCATTTTATTCCCATTTGACTTTATAAAATAAATAGTAAACTTAATAACAAAAAAATTATTAAATTATACGACCAATTAAACATTGATTTCGCCATTCACAAATCTCATCATCCAGTTTCTGTAGTTATTAAACGTCGTCTGTTTACAGCATGCCTTGAACAGTCTCAACTCGCTCATGTTCAGCCTTCTTTGTGTATCTTCTTCTATTTCCTCCTCGAGAATTTCCATCTTCAAAGGGACCCACAACGCGTCGAAGAACAGGTATTCAATACTGACAAATATCTCGTCGTCCGACTTCAGATTAAAATTGTTTTCTTTCAGCAGTTGTTGTTTTAACGTTTCGTTCTCCGTTTTCAATGTTCCATTTTCCCATTTGACCTTTCCAAGTTCCTGTGTGTCCTTCACCTTAGTTTTAAGATCTTCGTTCTCTCTCTCCACGTGTTCCGTCTTTTCAATCATTTGTGCTCGTTCGTTCATCAACGCGTTATACAACTGTTGTAATTTCTCAAAGTCCTTTTCATTTTCTCTTCGTCTCTTCTCGTACTCTTCTACACTCTTTTCCTTCGCCATTTTCTCTTCTTCAAGTTGTCGCGTCAATTTCCCAAGAACGTCTTTATCCACCATATTACTCATCTTATTCACCATATTATCCAAATTCTGTTCTAACGCGCTTTTATCTTTCTCTAATTTATTCTTCGTACTATTAACTCTTGACAGTTCCTTTTCAACTTCACTCAATTTGTCTTCAAGACTCTTCTTTTCCATCTCTGTACTCTCCAACCGACTCGACACTTCTCTCTTCTGGTCTTTCGCTTGTTTTTCAATATTCGCTCGCTCCATTTTAAATTTGTCCAATTCGCTCTGCATCGCATTCAGTTCTTCTTCCTCGTCATCAAGGTCTTGATTCAATTCAGCATTCTCCTTCTCAAGCGCTTTGATCTTTTCTTCTAATTGTTTCTTCGCCTCTCCAACTTTGTTTTGATCAAGAGCAACACTTTTGAGTGTCGCCTCGTGTTGATTCTTCATGTCAGTGATCCTTTGTTGCAACTTTTCCAGTTCATCTTGTAATTCATTGTTTTCAGTAATGACTTGATTGTTCTCTTCTATTATTTCCTTCTCTTTCCGTTCATTCTCTTCTCTCATCTTCTTCATTTCTTCTTCCAATCTTTTATTCGATCCCACCAATCCTTCAATTGTCGTATTCAGCGTTTCTTTGTCCTTTTCCATATCATCTCTCTCATCCAAAAGTTCTTCCTTCTCATTTCGAATGTGTTGGACCTCCTCTTGTAATTTCTTCCTTTCACCTTCGTCCAATTCAATTCGATTCCTCATTGTTTCATTCTCTCTTTGTACCTCCTCCAAAGACTTCTTCATCTCATTCATTCGACTCTCACTCCTCTCTCCATCTTTTCGAATCATTTCATTCTCATTCTTAGCCTCTTCTAACTGCATACCAATCATTTCCTTCTCCCTTCGAACTTCTTTCATTTCTTCTTGTAACTTCTTATTAACTTCTTCAATTTCAGTCTTCTCGTTATTCAACTTTTCAACTTCATTTGTAAGTCTCGACGCTCCGTCACTTCCATTCAACAGTTCTTTCTTCATTGCAATCTGTTCCTCTTCAAGTCGTTTGTTATTTGTTTCTAAGTGATCAACCTCTTCACGTAACTTCTCCTTCTCTCTTTCGTGCTCTTCATTTGCAGTTCGACTTTCGGCAAGTACTTCCTTCAATCGTGTCATCTCCAATTCACTTGTTGAAAGTTCGTTTCTCGTCTTTTCTAATGCCGACAACGTTTCCGTGCGCTGCAAATCAATTTCGCTTTTCTCCTGACGGATTTTGTCAATTTCGTTCTTCACGTTTTCGACAGCCTGTTTTGCGTTCAACACTTCCTCCGCAAGTCTTCGATTCGTTTCTTTTTCCGTCTGAAGTTCTTCATTCAATCGCTGCGATGAATCACTCCCATGTGCCAAATCTCCAAGTAACTTCTCTTTCTCTGAAGACACTAAGTTCAATTGTTCTTCAATTTTGTTTTTCTCTTGTTGGATTGATTCAAGTGTGTTACAAATCTTTTCTCTCTCGACATTCACTTTATTTAATTCTTCTTTTGTTGTTAAAAGTTCACTCGTTATGTTGTTGTTCTTGTCTTCCGTTGAATCTAATTGCTTTTTTAATGTCTCGTTTTGCTCATTGAGTGCAGTGAGTTGAGATTGAATAGTGTTATAATTTGTTTTGAGTTCGTTGTAAATCTTTTCGTTTGTTTCAAGTTGTGTAATTTTCTGTGTGAGTGTTGTTTCAACATTTAGTTTTGCTGTAGTTAATTCACTAATACTTTCTCGTTGTGCTTTATTTTCTTCTTTCAGTTTTTTATTGTTTTCTTTCTCTTTGTCAATCTCATCTTTCATTCGACTTGTCATTTCATCTCCATTCGCCATATCATTCATTAACTTCTCTTTCTCTCCTTTCATTCCTTCAAATTCATCTCGCGTTTTGGTAAGTTCAATCATCATATTTTCTTTGTCTTTGTTCATCTTATCATTTTCTTCTTTCAATGTATTGTTCTCTCGTTCCGCACTCTCTCGTTTCTCTTTCTCTTTTCCAAGTTCTTCACTCAATCTCTTCATGTCATTTTCTTTCTCCTCTTTCAATTGATTCAATCTCTTTTCTATTTCTTCTCTTTCTTCAATCTTATTTTTCAACGATATTTTCACTTCTTCTCTCTCGTCTGTCAGTTTCTTTATCTCCTCGTTCAATCTCTGTGTGACGTCACCACAACTTGTCAAATCTTTCATCAACTTTTCTTTCTCATTCTTTGTATTTTCTAATTCTTCATTCGCTCTTTGCAATCTCATTTTAACTTCACTCATCTCATTTGCAATTTTGACGTTTTCATCTTTTGTGTTTTTAAGTTCTTCAGATGTTTTAACGCAATTTTCTTCACTTTTTTCTTTTTGTTCCTTTAATGTTATTAATTCACTTTCGGTTCTTTGTTTCTCCTTTTTGATTTTTTCAAGGTCTTCACTCAATTTCGCCACTAACTCCTTTCCACTCGTCACATCATTTTCAATCTTCTCATTTTCAGATTTTAGTTTTTCAATCTCCAAAATGCAATTTTTGTTTTTCTCTTCAATTTTTTGGTTTTCGTTTTTCTGCTTCGCCATCTCATTTTCTTTTTCCTCCAAAATTTCTTGAAGATTTTTCAAATTTTGAAGTGTTTTATTATTTTCATTATTTTGATTGAAAATTTCATTTTTATTTTTCTCCAAAACTTCTTCAACAGTTTTCTTTTCTTCTTCAATTTTGCGTTTTTCTGTTTTTTCTTTTTCGAGTTCTTCTCGAGATTTTTTATGTTCTTCCTTTTCGATGTTGTAACTTTTTTCGATTTCATTAACTTTGTTTTTAAGAGATTCTTTTTCTGTTTCAAGTTTGTTGTTATACTCTTCATTTTCCTTTTTGAGTTTTTCCAATTCCTCATTTTTATTCTTGAAAGTTTCAATCTCCATTTTTATCTCTTCAACAACAATATTTTTCTGCCCAATTTCACTCTGAAGCTGCGTGATTTTGTCTTGGCTCTTTTTCTCTTTTTCGGTTAACTCGGTGATCGTTCCGTTCAGTGAGATGATTGTCTCATTCTCTCCATTTTCAATTGATTTTTGCATCTCAGTGAGTCTCTTTTGGTTTTCGGCAATTTGAATTGAGAGACGTTCGTTTTGTGATTTGGAATCGTTGAGTTCTGATGCAATTCTATTCTTCTCCTTCTCTATTCCATTCTTTGATGTGTTCAAATTTTCAAGTTCGTTATGTAACTTCTCAATCTCAGTTTTTGACAAGTTGAGATTTTCAGTAGTTGTGGAAAGAGAGGTGTTAAGAGTCTGGACTTCGTTGGTGAGCTCGGTGCATTTATCTTCAATTTTATTTTTTTCGTTTTTGAGAGATTCAAATTCGTTATTGAGTTCTTTTATTTTGTTCTCTGATAAACTTTTTTCCTCTTCAATTTTTTGAAGTTTTTCGGTTATTTTCTTATTTTCCGTTTGAGTTGTTTGTAAAATTTCTTCGACTTTTTGTTTTTCTGTTTTCAAATTCTTTAAACTATTTTCAATTTCGTTTTTGGCCGTTTCAATTTTTTCGTTTTCGCAACTCAGACTGGAATTCTCTTTCTTCAAATTTTCATTTTCGTCTTTTGATCTTGAAATCTCTTTTTTGTTATTTTCAAGCTCTTTCATGAATTTTGTTTTTTCTTCTTTTTCGTCTGATATTTGTTTCTCCAATTTTTCATTTTCGTCCTTTTCGTTTTGGAGCGAAAGTTCTAGATTTTTGGCGTTTTCGTTTATTTTCAAATTTTCAGATGTCAACTCCTCAACTTTTCTTCCAACCTCTTTGAGATTTTGCTCAATCTTTAAATTTGTATTTTCAAGATCAATTTTTGACGTTTTCAATTTTTGATTTTCATTTTTAAGATCAGAAAGGGTATTTTCCAGTTTTGTGTTCATGGTATTCAATTCGTCAAAGTCGGTTTTGAGTTTTGACATTTGGTTACTTTGAGAAGAGTTTTGTTGATTCAATTGATCAATAGTTTCTTTACTAGAAATCAAACCATTTTCCATTTCTTTGACTTTTTCTGTCATTTTATTCAAATCTTCGTTTGTCTGATCTTTTAATTTTTGCAATTCATTAATTTTGTCATTTTGCGTTTGAATTTCATTTTCAAGTTTTGTGTTTCTATTTTTCTCGTTCTGGATTTTTTCGTTGAGTTTTGAAGACAAATCACTTCCGTTTGACAAATCTTTTAATAACATTTCTTTTTCTTCTTTTATTTTGTTTAATTCTGTTTCAACCATTTCTTTGTTATTTTTTTCTGTCTTAACTTCCATTTGAAGTTCACTAATTATTTTCTCGTTGTTAGTAATTAAAGAATTCTTCTCTGACAACGTTTCTTTTATTTGAACATTCGTTTGATTCAACTCTTCTAATTCTCTCTTTTGTTCTTTAATATCACCTTCAAGTTGTTTGTTGTTATTTTCCAAATTCTGTTTCAGTGTTGTTAATTCGATGTTTTGTTTCTCCAAATCTTCTTTACACCTTGTAAGTAAATTAAACTCTTCGCTCATTTTATCATATTTTTCATTATGTTCAGAAATTTGATTCAACAAATTCTGCTTTTCTGTTTGAAGTGAATTAATTTGAGTTTCACAAGACGCTTTTTGTTGTGTCAATTCATTGAGTTCATTTAGAGTTGTGTTCAGTCGTTGAGAAATTTCGTTGTTTTGTTCTTCCAATTTTCGACTTTGTTCTTTTTGTTTTTCAATTTCTTCGTTCAACTTTTTTGAAGAGTCGCTTCCATTCGATAAATCACTCAACAACTTCTCTTTTTCATTTTCCATCGTTTTGATTTGTTCTTCCAAATGACTTTTCTGTTCTTTTGTTGTATTCAATTCATTTAAAACGTTTTCTTTTTCTTTTTTAAGTTGTTCATTTTCATTGTTAAACTCTTGGACTGTCTTTTCAGTTGTCATTAACAGTGCAACCTTCTCAGCCATTGTCGTTTCAACACTCTTCTTCTCACTTTCAATTTGCTCTTTAACTTTTTTCAACTCATTGATTTCATTTTGAAGTTCATCAACTTGTTTACTTTTGTCGTTTAAAGTGTTTTCAAGTTTCATTGTGTTTTGTTCCAAATTCTCTTTTTGTGTTGTCAAATCGTTTCTTTGGTTTTCGATATCTTCAAGAGACTTTTTGAGTGTTTCTATTTCACCACTCAACCTCGTAACGTTATCTTTTTGTGTAACAATTTCAGTGTTAAGGTTTTCTTTTTCTGCTTGCAAAGCCACAATTTGCGTTTCACACGATATTTTCTGCTTGCTAATTTCTTCAATTTGCGTTTGTTGGGTTTGAATTGATTGATCTTTTTCTTTGTTTTGTTCTTCCAGTTTTCTGTTGTTCTCTTTCTCTTTGTTCAGCTCATCATTAAGTTGTGATGCCGAATCACTTCCATTTGCCAAATCACCTAGTAACTTCTCTTTCTCACTTCTGACCATTTGAAGTTGTTCATCAACGCTATTCTTCGCTTCTTTAAGTCTCTCCAATTCTCCTATTGTGTTTACATTTGACTTCTTTTGGTTTTCCAATTCCTCTTTAATCGTCTTGAGTTCATTCGTTACATTTTCTTTCTCTCCTTTTAGTGCATTGAGTTCACTTAAAATTTTGCATTTCTCTTCTTTTGTATTGTTTAACTCTTCATTCAATGACTTATTTTCATTGGTTAAGTTTTCTCTTTCACTCTTTTCTTTGTTCAGTGCATCTTGAAGTTCTTTTTGTGCATTTTCAATGTTTGCAAATTGTAAAATCTTTTCAGCAAGTGTTGCTTCGTTTTGTTGTTTGGTAGATTTCAAATCATCGTTCTCCTTTTTGATATTTTCCATTTCATTGTTTTGTTGCTCAACATGTTTCTCCAGTGAAGCGACTTTTTCATCCAGCTGTTGTTTATTTGTTGTCAACTCATTATTTTGTTTTTCCAAATTTTCTCTTTCGCTTTTGACTCTCACAAGTTCTTCCACAACTTTTGTGTTGTTCTCTTTTTCTTGGGAAATGGTCTCTTGAAGATTCTTAATTTCAGTTTCACAACCAACCTTTTGTTGTTGCGTTTCTTCCAATTTTTGAATTGTTAATTTTAATTCTTCATTCGTTTTGTTATTAATTTCCTTCTGAGATTCAATTTCTTGATTCAACTTTGTTGATAGATCACTCCCACTTGATATATCATTCAGAAGTTTTTCCTTCTCTGTTATAGCAGTATCTAATTGCTTTTTTAATGTCTCGTTTTGCTCATTGAGTGCAGTGAGTTGAGATTGAATAGTGTTATAATTTGTTTTGAGTTCGTTGTAAATCTTTTCGTTTGTTTCAAGTTGTGTAATTTTCTGTGTGAGTGTTGTTTCAACATTTAGTTTTGCTGTAGTTAATTCACTAATACTTTCTCGTTGTGCTTTATTTTCTTCTTTCAGTTTTTTATTGTTTTCTTTCTCTTTGTCAATCTCATCTTTCATTCGACTTGTCATTTCATCTCCATTCGCCATATCATTCATTAACTTCTCTTTCTCTCCTTTCATTCCTTCAAATTCATTTTCAATTCTCTCCTTTTCTTCTTTCATTTTCTTCAATTCGTTTTCTATCTTCTCGTTCTCGCTTTTATTTTGTTCTTTCAGTTTTTCAATTTCGCACTCTTTTTCTTTTTCTGTTGTTTCCTTTTCAGTTTGGAGTGTTGTGTATTTCGCATTGAGTTCCTCCACTGTTTTTGTCAATTCCAACTCTGCCTGAATTTTCGCATTGAGTTGTTCTTCTTGTGTATCACATTTTTTCTGCGTTTCCTCGAGTTTTTCCTTCAATGTTTTTAGTTCGTTATTAGTTTCCAATTCATTCACATTTGGACCTTGTGACGTGTATGTCGTTGGTTTCTCTTCTTCTTTTTTGAGTGTTTCCAACAGTTGTGAATGTTCCTTTTTTGGTCCGTTTGTTTGTTGTCTTCGTCCTAAAAAGCTCATTCTTTTCACTGGTTTTCCTTCTTCTTTCAGTTCTTCATTTTGTTTTGGTTCTTCTTCTTTGCTATTTGTTTCAGCATTTTGTAAAGGCGTTTCAGATGTTTGACTTGGAGTCTTTGTGTGTTTCTGTCCTAAGAAGTTTTTCCGTTCGGTGTCTTTAGTGACTTTTGGCGCACCAGTATTACTCCCAAATCCACGTTTCTCCGGCGAACCAACTTTGGGCGGTTCTTCTTGTTTGACCTTTTCGCCAAACGTCGCCTTTCTGTTTGTCGCTAAAAATGTCGAACTTCTTGCATGTCCCACTACAGGTTGTTCCTCAACAGGGTGTTCCGGTTCAATCGGAACACCACCAATTTGTTCCGAAGGCTTTTCAGTCTTTTTTCGAGAACCAAGCTGAATCTTTGGTCTGCTCATTATCTTTCAAGTTGATAAGATCTTTCGTTCCAACCTTTTTCAATCTCATTTGGTAATATGATTGTGGGAAAAAAAATAACAAATTTGTTAATATCTATTAGTATTAATGTTTTCTAATAAAAATAGTAAAATATGGTTTTATTTATTTCAGAAAGCATTTTCAGTTGTTTGGTAATTTTTCCTAAAATTATTCTTTTCAAGTTTTTTGAAGCGGTGTATTATTAGAAAAAGAAGACGAAAATATTTGATTGGTTTTAATTTTTATAATTACAAAGAAATAGAATAAGTAGCAATAATTCATGAAAACAATTCTAAATTCCAAAAAGTGTATCATTTTAAGATCTTTTATTAATTATAATTAATTAATATATTTATTATAATATTAACTTTAAATGTACTAAAATAAGTCTATCTTTTTTAATTTAAAAAAGTTGTTAGGTTTTTAATGTTTTAAAGTTAAAAAAGTTAGTATTTATTATATAATAAATTTTTGTAGTTTTTTTATAATAACTTTTAATTGAAAAACAATAACAAGTTTTTTATTAAATAAATTATGCTTGATATCTGTGTTCATTCAAAAAATCTCTCACATTTTTCGATGTTGAAACGATGAGATTGTCCGAGTACCATAACACTCCAAAGAAGATTGAGTTAAGCCCGAAAAGCCAGAATCCCCCAAGAATACTTGCAAATGGCATCGCAATAATTGACAGAACTAAACTCATTATTGTCATTTGTTTGAGATTGAGATATTTCAAATACTTTGAAAACTTTTCGTGCATAGTAACGCCATACAAAAACAAAAGCGCAGACATCACCTCAAGTAAACACACAACAAATGGATTTTTGATTGACAAAAAAAGTTTGTGGATGGACGACGAGCAAAAATCATCGCCACCAATTCCGTTGACTAAAAATATTTTCAATGCGACAAAAAGTTTCATCGCAAATAAAATGAGAGAAAAGACCACAGAGGCAATTCGAAATTTATTTGATATTTGTCGGTCGCTCTCTTCGATCTTCTCAATCTCATCCACTCCATTTTTTATATCTTCAAGTTGTCTTCTTCTCACTTCGTTATCCATTCACTTTTTTTTTAGTTAAAGTAATAGTTATTTATATCACTTTTTCTTTTTCAATTTTACTACTTAATAATTAATAATAAATTATAATTCCGATTATTGAATAATTTTATTTTAGTTAAATAAACCATACATTAATTATAGTTCAAAAACAGTAATTTGTTCGCATTGAACATAAAATGTGAATAAAACAAGACCAAATACAGAAAAGTCGTGAACGATTTATTAAAAAAAAAGAAACTATATACATTAATAAAATGAATTAAAACTATGGAAAGTTACGACAAGCTGACTAATATTGCTCTAGCCATTTCAGCGTCAGTCAAATCTTTAATATCGATTGAGTTATAAGTTTCTGGACTAATACTAGGATCTAATGCGATTCCAAAAGAATGAAATCTCCTAACAATTTTTTGGTTGACTTTTTCTAATTGATTTGTTATTCTATGTGAGATGATATTGACTTCTGCTTCGATATTGACTGGAGCGACAGTGATGTGTGTCTTCTCTTTACATAGATCACAATACATTTCGAGCTTCTTCACATCAAAAGTGGGGTCTAACAATAAACATTGAGTGCAGATATATCGCTTCCCATGACAACAATTCAATGAATTCATCCCTTGGCGGACTGTACCAAAACACACGATACAAGTCTTGTCACTTTCACTTAAGACGTCGTCTGTTTCATAGAGAGGGGCAAGTTTGTGTTGTTTTATTAAGTTCTCTACTTCTTTGTGAGTCACACATAATGGTAACTCGTAAGTTGGGGATAAAGTGTATTTGGACATGTTCAATTCGTTCACAAAATTCTCTCTGACCGGATCAGAAGTAAGTGCGTTCAAACCAAAAAGCCGGGACAAAAAGGAGAACATTGGTATACCTTTTAAGTTTTGATCAAAAGAGTTGAATGAGGTTTAGTTCGAATGGAAACTGGATAGAGGAGATATGACTGTACAAATGCATTTTATACTTTCTGTATTATTTCAATTAAATATTTTATAATTTTAATTAGTATTTATAATAATTTATAATAAATGGTATTGTAAAGAAAAAATTGCCAAAAGTAAATAATTTGTAATTTTTTGTGTTTAAAAAAAACATTTTTGTTTTTTTTCAATGCAAAATAACACAATCAAATATCAAAAGTGAACAAAAACATATGATTTATATCTTTAAATGGTGGTTTTATTTATTATTAAATAATTATAATATATAGTATAAATTTTTATTTACCATTCAAATATCATTTAAATTGAATCTAAGTATAATATAATTTATTTTTATAGTAAAATATAGTTTGTTTTATTTTAATATTAATTATTATGAAATACATGTACATTTTTCTCGTTTTATGAAAAAACAATTATTAAAAAAATAATAAGTTTTTACCACAATAAAATAGAAAATGATTATTAAAAATTAATTATAAATTATTAAATATCTTAAATAACTTGCATTTTTGCTTTCAACCAGGGTGTCCCAAAATAAGCTATTGAGCCCAAAACTGCAGAATTTTATATGAAAAAACTTGTTTTTATTTTTTTAATGCAAACCGGCGGGAAAAAATACCCAAAGAAATTTTTTTTAATGAAAAAATAATATTTCCCGATTTGTTGCGGGCTTGTTTATTGAAAAAATATTTGTTAGAAAAAAAATGATGTAAATTCTCATAAAAAGTCAAAAAATACCATTTACAATCAATTTTACAAGATTGAAAACTTTTTTCATATTAAAATACATGAAATTAACGATTAAAACATCAATAAGATGTTTGTAAGATGGAACAAAGATGTTTATGTCATTGATGTAAAGATGATAAAAAATATCTTTCATTTTATTTCAATTTGTTGTTACACATATAATGAAGTTGATGCATAAACGATGAATTGTGTTATAACACAGAGTAGAAATTGCACATATTTAACAAAAAAAAATAATTTTAAATACCAAATTTTGGATTTTACAACACTAAAGTTTTCAAAATAAAAATTCGTATTGAAACACAAAAGAGAATAAATTGTCATAATTAATCAAATATAATTTTGTTCAATTTATCATAAAGTTGAATTAAATTTGTCGGTAATAATAAATTTTGTCATTAATAATGGATTCATGTATATTTTTGGACAATTTTGTAAACAAATTTAATAAATGAATAATAATATAAACGTTTTGTATCGATATCATGATTATATTTATCAATTTATTTAACAACTTGATTTTTTGTCAATAAGATATTTATATACAATTGAATAACAATCATTTTAAATTATGTATTACATTTTATACACTAATAATCATTTTTTACAACACCAAATTCAAATGGTAAAAATTTAAAAGTTTTAAAGCAAAAATTTCAAAACAACTGTGATAATTTATGTTATTATACTTCTACGTTGTTTATGGGTTAATAAATATAAATTAATTAAACTTAAATATTTTTAGAAAACATGTAACGTCAAATTCAATCAAATTTTTTTACACATAGATTTCAAATTAAGTATATATGCATTTTTTGTATTGAAAAATACATAAAAAACATTTCAATTGATGTTATATCTTATTTTTTAGAAGTTGAGATAAAAAACAATGCTAATATTGTGATCAATGTTATTTATAATAATTTTGAAACAACGATTTGAAATGAATGTTAAACTTAAAATTTCGTATTTAATTATCACATTTTGTAAAAAATATTAAATATTTAGGCAAAATAATAAATGTATATTTATGTATCATATTTAATTTTAAAACAAACAAATAAAATAATATTAACAATTTGACACAGAACAACGTCCTTGTTTTTTAATTGACATGTTATTACTAAAATATCAATTCAATTTTTGATGATTTCCCCTTATGCTTTTTTATTTTTATACACAAAATATAAACTTTTTAAAAACCAAATTGTTTGATAAACTAGAGTTTTCATGTTTTTTAGACCACTTGAATTTTGTTCAATGTTGTTAAAATATTGCATTATTAAAACTGTGTAACTAAACATATAAAACTTTTGAATAAATTGACAAAAAGTGTTGATGAATATTTGCGTTTAAATTATTAAAATATTACAAAATGAAATATTATAAGC
Source organism: Entamoeba invadens IP1 (assembly GCF_000330505.1). Classification (NCBI taxonomy): domain Eukaryota; phylum Evosea; order Mastigamoebida; family Endamoebidae; genus Entamoeba; species Entamoeba invadens. The sequence continues at coordinate 237,787 of NW_004191832.1, forward strand.
AGAATTGTTACAATTGTTACTTTTACAATAATATTTTAGTAACACACAGAAAAAACTTTGCTACGTATTATACATTACTAATTAAATTGAATATATTATTATAAAAGAAATACAACTGTATTAAGAATAAGATAAATTAATTATTTACAATAAAACCTCTCATTAACAAATCACCCATTAAGAAGCCTCTCTTAAAGAAACATTTCAGCAAATCAAAACTATAATAAAACTTATTGAGGGGAAAGGAAATAAATTATTTCATAACCATTATTGAAGGGTTTTATTTTCCCAGTTAATCTACTAATGAGAGGTTTTGGTGTATTCTTTCTTTTTCAATTTTAAACAACTTTGTTTTTTTTAAAAAATTACATTAAACATTTAGTTTTTTATTTTAATATCCTTTTTCAACTTTTTTCTTTTAAACAAGTTTTTATTTTTCCTTTTCAATTTAAAAAGTACAAAAAGAATAAAAAAGAAACATATTATATATATAACCATTCAATTGATCTATTAAAAACACTTGGTTTATAAACACTTAAATGTTTAATATGTTTGAATTTGAAACAACAAAGAATATAAATTATAAATGTGTTTTTATTTTTGTTCAAAATTAGTTTTTAATATAATTATAATTTGAATAAATTCCAATTTGGCTTCATTAAAACACTTTAAATGATAATGAAAATGTTGAAAATAGCTAATAATTCATTAATAATTGTCGTTTAAAGTATTTTTATAATCCATATTAATGTTGATATATTAAATTGTAAATTGTTGTTAGTGTATTTTATTAATAAAAATGTCAAACAAATAAAAATAATACATTTGTTATTACATGGAGACATATTTTTTTATTTAACCAAATGTAAAATATTATTTGAAAAATTTTTTGAATGAAAAACAAATATATGTATTTATTTTTTTATCTGTTATGTGATCTAAAGTCAAACAACAATAAGAATTTAATATTTTGATTATAAAAAAGTTTTCACATAAAGTTAATTTTTGAATTGAAAAAACAAAAATAATTAAGTTGATTGAATAATGTATTTCAAATTAAAACAAAACAATAATGTGACATTTTCAGAAAATATAAAAGATATTCGTATATTATAATAATTATCATTAAATTATTGTTAACATAAAATGATCATACACTCAGTTTTGAATTATTTAAGTTGTGGTTGTTATTCTTTTTAAAAACTTAGTTTGTAATTTTCGTTTAAAGGGGGTTAAAACAAAATTCTTAAATGTATCACAAATTTTTGGTTTCTATATTTGAAGAGATAAAAACGTGAAAGATGATAGTTATTGATCAATCATTACAATACGCTTTTTTATAATATATCATAGAATTTATATTTTAAAACTAAATTGTCACTTAGTTGTTATCCATAAAAAGACTATATCAATTCAATTTAGTTATATATTAATATTTCAACAACTTAAGTAATTATTACATTTAATGATCATGCCTAATTATAAATTGTTTTTTTAATTGTGTTGTTTGAAAATATTTTATATTGTAAAAACAAATTATATATTTTAAATTATTATTAAAAATTTTAAATATTAAAATATATAAAAAAAGCTTAAAAACAGAAAACAATTGTTCAAACCAAAAACAATTTGTGTTGTTTTTTTTCCAGCAATAATATAAAAACATTTTAGTTGTGACTATTCGTTTTATATATCACATTTAAGTTATTTGTGAATAATTTAATTTATAAACTTTTTAAATTGTAGTATATACTGTTTATTATTTGACTAAAAAATATTTAAAATGTATGCTATTTTTATTAAGTCCATGAAATCGTCATTAAAAATTGCAATTACTTTAACCATGGCATGTAAACTCTTTTATGTATTTGAATTCCGTGAAAATGTTTTAGAAGAACTGTAATAATAAAATAATACAAGAAAAATTGAATTTAAAATTGAATTTGTATGATAAACAATGAGTTATTTTTCATTTGATTTATATTTAAATGTATTTGATTAAAAACAGATTTTACTGTACATATTCAACAATTTAAAACACTGAAACTTCAAACTTTATAATGATAATAATCTTAAAGAATTATTTTTAATTTGCTTTTTTTAATTTCAACAACGAGACTAATCAAGAGTTTTTATATTTGTTTACGCATGTGTAACATCAAAATTTAGTAATTTACTTGTCGGCTGTAAAAAATTTTATTAAAAATATTAAAAACCTTAAAAATAAACAACTGTAATGGTCATAACATATTACAAAATGTTTTTAAGCATCAATTTTTTACCAGGTGAAGTTCAACTATTTTAATTATGTGTTGATAAATGATTTCTAAAATTTAATTCAACTTTTTAACAAAAAAATAAGTTTTTAATCTCTTGTATGTTTTTCGTTTTTTGTATGCCAATCTTGTTTTTGGATGTTTCATATTGTAAAAAATACAACTTTAAACAAGAAAACATATAATATCTAAATGTTAAAAATATATCGGAAGCAGTAAATATTCAATTATAATTACAGTTAAAAATTTTGTATGTTTTGATTATTTTTTTGTTAATAACCAGAAAATCGAATTATCAGAAAAAATAAAAAAAAATAAAACAACATAACAGTTAAAGTCGAAAAAACAAACATTTTCCAACAATATTTTCCCACTTTTTTAATTAAACTTTCCCTCTTTTTGCACTAATAAAATACCCCGAAAAAGTTGATTATCAGAAAACTTATGCTTTCGGTTTTTCTGAATCAAAAACAAAAATCAAAGTCATAAAGGACTATTTAAATAAACTTTCACTTAATTTTCATTGTCGAAAGTCAAAGGAATTGTTCCATTAAAATGGGTATTGATGTCAATCAAGTACTCATTTATTATCGGCGCAAGACCATGCTCATAAAATATTGTTTAAAACAACAAAATCAAATTTTCATCATGACATCATCTATCATTTTATTCAACTATTGTGTCTGCAATTTCGAACAAAAATTGAATAAAAATTTTTTTCTAAATAACTACATTATATTGAACTCATCTACAGGATATTACAATACGTGTCAACTTATTTACAATATCATGCTGAATGCGTTTATTAATTTTTTGAATTTTAAATTGGTGATGTCTGCTAATTGGTTTGAAATGTTCAAATGATGGTTTAAAAAAGTGTGTCAAGTGAAACCGAAGTTGTAAATTCAAAAAGATAAGTTTGTTCAAAAACAAAGACAATAATAAATAAAAATGTTAAATTGTAGGATAAAGTGGATTCAAGAATGTGGTTTTTGGAAATCAAAGAAGTCAGAAATAATTTCTGTGTTGTAAGAGGTTATTTGTGTTATTTTGAAGTTATTTGTTTTAATCGAAATAAATTTTTGTGTAATAATTTAAAATTGTTTCATTCCAGTTTGTATTTCTAAAAATAATCTAGATGTCGTATTTTTAACATGTTGTAATTTTGGAACTGATCTGTTAATTAATTGAATAATATTTAACAATTTATTTGTTCAGAAAAAAAATAAAATTTGTCTGTTTATTTATAAAATGCTCTATTTTTAAGAGTTGCGACCCGATTTTGTGGCCTAAAAAGATTTGGCACATCCATAGTAATTTGGGATACCCTGTTTCAACTTCAAAAACATGTTGTTATTTTTGTTTTCAAGTAAAACATTTTATTTTTATTTATTTTGAATAAATAATATAGAAATACCAAATGTTATTGAAATTATTTGTTCATATTTTATCCACAAACTTAACATGTTTTTAAGTTTATCTGTTTTTATTGTTTTGAAGACAAATAAATTAACTTTGTTTTTGTATTTTTTGTATTGTATTCAATTGTTTTCAATGAAGCAAATTATTAATAAGTCAAAACAAGAAGGTAACTCATATGGTAACTATTAATTACCTCTTGATCTTTATTTAAAAACGAAATAACGGTCATTTTAAAATTTAATGACTCCTTTGTTATTACTTTTTTTATTCACAGCGTTTGGGCAACCCGATAAACCACCAAAACAAATACCTGCACTTCCCAACCTACCTACAAGTAAAACTTGGCCTTTAAAAAGAGACCCTAGACCACAAACTCCAAAAAGTTCAACTTGGCCTAGAACTCAAAAACCAACCACTGAGCCAGACAAACGTGGTTCACTGAAAAGATATGAAGTTCAAGAATTTCCTCCAAGACCATTGACTCCTCCACCAGCTGGTGCTGAAGGAGGAGAGGAGCAACCAAGTACATCAACAACTTCACCAGCTGGTGCTGAAGGAGGTGAACAACAACAACCACTTTCTTTATTTGAAGGAAAAGTGGGACAAATCTTAAAAGAATTTCAATCAACAGAAGAGACTTATGTTTTGAGTTTAATGGAACTGGAAGAGAAAATGGAAGAACGTTTAGACCTTTTCGAACAGGAAATTATTGGCCTTTTAAAAATAATTTTTGAAAAACACAACGGGTTTTTGAAAAAGCTCATTCATGCCAACACTCATACAAGCGTCAGATTGGTATACATCGCTTTGAATGAATTAATCGATTTAATGGAAAATAAAGAATTAAGAAAAGCATATGTGACATTTATTGTTAAGGTAAGTAAATGGGTTAAATTACTCGATAAACTCAACCCAAAACCAAGAAAAAATAAACTACTTTCTGAAATTGGTGCGTTAATAATTACACCAATGCAAAGACTTCCAAGATACGAATTGCTTCTCAAAGATTTACTTAAAACTCCTGTTTTTAAAGATAACCAAAACGCAAAAAGAGCTCTGGATGCTTGTGTCAAGACTGCTAAACATATAAACAAAAGAGTGTAATTATATGAATGAGTAAAATTTATACCTGTTATGGTTGTGTTTTTTCAAACGATAATTTATCTTTGTTATAAAAAATAGTTTTAAAATAACTTTTTGAACAATTTTTAAAAAACTCAAAAATATGAAAACAACTTTTTTATTTCGATTTTTATTTTTCAAAACAAGTGGGTTTTTATTTATATAAAATTTTAAATTTTTAATTATTACTTTCCATTACTCAACAATAAACAATTTACTGGTTTTTTGTTGAAGAAACAAATCGATATTAACCCTTCCAGTACCAAAAATTTCCAAAAAATGTATACTTATTTATATCTTATTCATTTTGAGTGTATTTTAGAGTAAATAAATGCAAAAAACGCTTTGAACTTTTTACAACCATGGGAAATACCAGGAAACAAAATTAACAGTAAAAAATAATTTAATTTACTACAAATTAATAGTAAATTTTAACCTAAAATCGTATTTTTGTTGAAAAAAGGTTCACTTTTTCTGTGAGGAAAACTTGACGACTTTTCCTTAATTATTTTCAAGTTTAATATTTTTTTTTATATCAAAAATTTGTGTATAGTATAATAAACTATACATTATAAGTCTTTTCAAAAACAGGGTTTAAAATAAGAAAACGTATCAAATAAAATTCTGATAAAAATTCTTTTATTGAAAAACAAGGGATACGTCATACTTTGAAAATTCCAATAGTAATTATTTTAATTTAGTTTATATTGTAAATGTTTTAATGTTTTGTAACTAACGTGTAAAAAAGTTGTTTTTTTATTGAATTTTAATATATGTAACAAACAATCAAATACTATTATATTGTATGTGCAACCACACTGATGGTTAGCGTTCTCACTTTATGAACTTTTGTTGAGAATCATATGGATACGAGATATATTTACGAAATTTTTCTTCTTAACTATCGTTTTAAAAAAATCGTTTTCATTACACAAAATAAATTAAATGTATATGAATAACATTACTACCTTTTTCACATTTTAAAGAAAGAACCTTTACATACATTACTCTAAATTATTATAAAATATATTTTATAACTAATATGAATGACACAACTGTGTTAGACTTTTAATTTATATAACATCCAAAAATAAAACGTGCAAACTTTTTATATATTATAAATGATACATCAAACGTGAACTGAAAAATACAATATTAAAAATAAATATTGTATAATTTAGAATAACTTTTAGTTTACGGATTTAAGTTTAATTTCATTTGTATGCGTGTTATAACAAGCATATTTCTGGTATTGGAAGGGTTAATTTGTTTCAAATTTTACTTTTTCAAAAATTAAATTCATTTTGTTGCTTTTGTGTATTGGTCATTATAATAAACAAACACGATTGTTGAAGTCGTTTCATAATCTACAAACATTCATCAAAGAATGAAAAATTACACAATCTATTAATTGAAATCTTTTTAGTCAAACAAATCATTATTTAATGTTTCTTTTTATTTTACTCTTTTTGGTCATTGTGTTTGCTCAACCAGATGACTCGGAAGTTCCTGGTCCTTCAAATCCACGTCCTGAGACTCCCCCTCCAACAGTTGAAACACCTCCACTTTTTGGTACATTTGGAACAAGATTTTTTAAAACATTGCCGCGTGCACCTCGTACAACATCTTCTACAAAAACACCACCTTCTCCAAAGAAGACACCTCCTCCTAGTCCCCCAAGTGCTCGTGGCCCTCTTCCTCCAATACCTACTGGAACCATCCCACGTACTCCTCGTTCTGGAACAACATTAAGAAGATCCAAATCTCTACCACGTGGTGGGTGGGGTTCTCGACTTTTTGGCAGTCAAAGTGGACCAGGGGTTCGCCATGGAGAGACGAGCCCCAAACGAACAGGACGTCAAAGTCCACCAACAATATCATGGACTGGAGTTCAACAACATCCCGTTGCACCCCGACAAGCAGAAGACCCATTGCTCGACATAGATACTCAAAATAAATTCACTGAACTTCAAACAACAGAAGAGTCATTTGTTTTGGGGCTTGTTGAGTTAGAGGAATATATGGAAAAACATCCCGAAATTTTCAAACCCAAGTACATAACAATTGTGCAATTTCTTATCAATAAACACAACAATTTTTTGAAAAAGCTCATTTTAGCAAACACTGAGAAAAAAGTATCCTTAATTATTACAGCGCTTGAGGACTTTACACTCTTCATGTTAGAGATAGAAATGAAAAACACGTACGTTAAATTTATTGGTGCGATAAATAAGTGGCTGAAAACACTTGAAAAATACAACCCGTTTCCTCGAAAGAACAGAGAACTTTCTATAATTGGAGGTTTGATATTATTACCAATGCAGAGGCTTCCAAGATACGAATTACTTTTGTTGGATTTAATAAAAAGCCCACAACTCCAGGGGAATGTTGTTGTGAAGAGAGCTCTTGACGCTTCAAAAGAGATGGCAAATTACGTCAATTCCAAAACAAAGAAGATGAAATAGAGGTGATTTATTAATTATTAACTAGTCGTATTAATTTAATTTATAATTAATAAAGATTTAATAAAAAAAGTAATTTCAGTTATTTCTCAACTTCGCAAACGATTCATAAATGCCATAGTTTTGTTTGACGGAACACAAGCCGTAGTCGATCTTTTTGATTGTTGGAAATGGTAATTTGTCGAGTTTTGGGAAGTTTTCAAGCGTTGTAAATGGGTATATATCATGTCTTGTCATCAACAACAAGAAAGGTACTGGTCTTTCGGTTATATTTATTCACTTTTTTATAAGTTTAATTCAATAAACAAACTCTTTGAGCGAATTCAACAACGGTGCTGCTAATGTGAACGACGATGTGATTGAATATCCGTCCACATTTGGTACACATAAAACAACGGCTTTTACTTTTGAATTTGCGATGGGTCGTATGTCGTACTGATCTCCTCTCACGTCCCATTCCAATATCGACAAAGTGCCCCAAGTAACTTTTGTCACGTTTTCTTCTTTTTGATTGCTTTCAATTTTCATGTTGAGTGATTTGACCAATTCTGTTTTCCCAATCCCTTCCATTCCAATCACCGCAACAGTTCCTTCGTGCCCGTCGGTGATAAAACTGCTGATCAAATTATTGTTCATCACAAGTGGCGTTGTTTCAAGCAACGCGTTGACACAACCGAGATGTGTTGTCATCCAGTATCCTCTCTCATCCTGCAACAAATTGAAATCCGCCATAAACATTGCGTCACTGAAGACGTATGGGTATTTTGATTTGAAAAGTAAATACATGTACAATGGGTTCTCCTGTTCTGGCCCAATAGCTTGGTCTCCTCTCTTCTTTGTTCTCGCGCAAAACCCGTTGAAACAGTCGAGAATTTGTTGCTTCAGATTTAAGCCCAAAGTGGTTTTCTGGTATGGGTACTTCGCCATCGATATTCTCTTGAATGTTTCCAAAACGGGGATATACGCAGATCCAACGATTCCCTTCTCTTCAAGCAAAAACTGGCTCTCTACTTTGAAGTGGAATGGATGGACGGTGTTTTCAAACTGATTCATCAAACTTTGAATCTTCTGATCTTCCTTTTCATACCTCTTCCGGTAATTTCCAATGACTGTTTCAACACACGAATCAAACACATTAATTTCAATCGCAGTCATTAACTCACACCGGAACTTCTCTTCTACAAACATCTTTTCTTTCAATTCTTTGACGGTGTTGTCCATCGCTTTACTGTATTTGTCATACATATTATCACAATTGCTCGATACAACAGCAACCAGTTGAGATAAACAACACAACAAGCTCGGCATTTTAAGAGCTGTGGAGAGTGACTCAACCTTTTTCAAGTCCTTGAGATCCATATTGCTTGAGATCTTCAACTCAGCATTTGGTTTCAGTTCTTTAAATCTTTGTTTGATGATCTCAAGTTGTCTCTCCGTCGCTCTCACTTTGAAAATGTGTTCATTTTGTTTAAACACCGTTGTGTTAGTAACAGTCTCTCCCTTACTCTCCGCGTCACTCTTTTCATTTTTCAGTGAGGACACTTGTGTTTCAAACTCCGTTTTAATTTGCGACAATTGGTTATACAAAATATCGTCGTGTTGAATAGTGTCAATCTGCGCGTCGGAAAATCCTCTCAACGGGTTTCCAACCAACACGTCCAAAATCCCATTCCCGGCAGTCAAATACAAAATCTTCCCAGCAACGTCCAACAACGTCATCCCAATTTCCTGTGGGTTCTGTTTTTGGGCAATGAAGAGTCTATAGAGACTCAACACAATGAAAAACCTAGTAACTAATTCTTTTAAATTACCATCTCCCTTCACTGGGGTGCAATTGACGTTTATCAATAAGAGAAGTTCGTTGACGGAACGGTAGACGTTCTCCATATGTATTTCCAAGAGTCCATTGGTGTACTCATAGTGAAGTGCAGCCATAAGTAACATGTGTTTGCTTTGTGGAGTGACTTGGTTTGTCTCGAAAAATTTGTAGACAGATGATAAATCCATGCGGTTTTGTTTCTCAGTTACCGTTTTTATATGAGTTCTCTTTATGACAAATTCAATCTCATTTCCTCTTGAGGTGATAAAAAACTTCGATAATTGATTTTATTATATTATATGGTACATTTTATATGTACTTTATTATCTAATTAATTTTATAATTTAAATATTTTACAAATAAATGTATTATATTCTATAATACATTATTATAAAAATTAATAGTTAATTATTATAAAATAAATTGATTTTTTTGAAAAACAAAAAAAATCATTATAGTTTTTTAAATAATTTATTTTGCTATTAAATAAGAGTGTTGGAATAAAAGAACAGATAAGGGGGAAAAATGATGGACAACAGCAATTAATTATCTGGGTAACGTTGGGCGTCCATCATCTTATATGTTAACCCATCTCGGTGAAGAACATGGGGGATGCATCCATCAAAGAGATAAGGGACTCCATTTTGAAGATCAATCCTTTGTGTGGAGAACATACAAATCCTGTCATGTTTACAATCGGCAAGGTGCATGAAAGGTATTTTCTTCTTCAGTTCTCCGGAGTAAACCAGCTTGTTGTAGACGGCTTGGTCGAAGCCCCACCGCCTTTGTCCTCCAATTTTAATCATTTCGTCAGTCCACATTGTGAATAGAGTTATCATGCTTTTCACGTCACCCCCACCAAATCCAGCGTTGTTGATTGGCGCTTTTTTGAGTCGGAGTTCCTCTGCGTAGTCTTGTCCGTACGCCTCCTTCATCCAAATGAAGTTGTTATAATACTGATAGAACCCGTCGTATGAGTAGAAGTCGTCGGGGTCGATACTTCTGAATTCCCTTCCAACAATCAGCGAGTTGTTCTTCGCGATTTTTGTGAAGGGGTCTCTGAGGAAGTAAATGTCCTTCGAATCGCAGAAGATTGCTCTGTCGATTTCATTTTCATGTTCGATCAAGTAGTTCTTGTACAAGACAAAGCGGTGATTGATCATGTTCCAGTCCTTTGGCAGTGCCGTGTAAACAGCTTTGATTTGATACTTTGCAACCATCTCGTCCCACACCTGAATCCCCTTCAGCTGTTCTCCCAAAAAGAGGACTATCTGACAGTCGGGAACAATTTTCCTCATCAAATAAAACACAAACGTCATCATCTCCAAGTGGTTTTCTGTCCATCCGCTCTTCGGTATGAACATTCCGAGTATCGCGTCTCTCTCATTACCAGGTGGGTATGGCAACTCCGGTTCGCACATGTCATTATGTGGAGGGATATTTTTTACACACAGAATTCTGTTATACGAACACATCCAATCAGTGATGTCATTCTTATAGAACACAGGACTATCAGTCGTCGATGTCACTACCAACAACAACACAACAAGTCCGAGTGAATAGATCAGAGCAACCTCGTCGCGCCGCATTCTTGTGTTTTTCAGTTTGTTCCACTTTTTTAATTCAAAAGAATAGAAGACATTCTATATTATTATAGTTCCACGACAACCATATTAATGAATAAAAAAGTTCATTTATTTGCGTTGATTTTCTTGGTGAACGCACCCTTCTCAAAGTAATCTTCTCGTGTTCTGCACGTCTCATTAAACTTTGGGAGAGTTGCAAAGACTTTTGCCCCAAGCCAACAGGAGTAGTTACGAGTTCTTCCGGCGCTGATATTGACATTAATATTTGCCGGTGCAATTCTCTTCAATTCTTTAGCAAAGCGACGCTTCATTCCTGGAAACAGGGAACTTCCTCCACACAAGACAATAGTGTTATAAAAGTCTCTTCTTAAATCGCACCCACACGACATAATGGAGTTATACACCAACTCGGGCAGTCCCGCCATTTCTTTCCCAATCAAACTGGGTTGAAAGAATGGTTCTGTGCATCGAAAAGCTTCATTTCCGATATCAATGACACTTCCATCGACCAATTCGTATTTCTTCTCCAATTCACTCGAGAGGCCTGAAATTGTGAGTTCTTCTTTATAATCAAAAGCAACATAACACATCGCCTCTTTCAGCGTGTTGACCTCCTTTCGCTCATTCTTTGTAGTCATTATATGTCCTCTCTCCGATAACAATTTACACAGATATTCCGTTATATCGTTTCCACCTAATTCCAGGCGTAATGTGGCGTGTTCTAGAACCATATTTTCATAGATCGGAACAACTTGACATAAGCCATATCCACAGTCGACTACTACTCCTGAATTCTTCCCGTCATAGTATAACGACATTAAACCTTGCGACTGAACGTCAAGACCTTTCACATCGAAAGTTTCAAACATGATTTGTTCGTAGCGATCTCTTGTCTCAAAGGGAGTCATCGTAGGTTCGGTAATAAGTACTTTCTGATCAACGGGATCCGCATCTAATTCATCAAAAACAGACTGCCAAACTTCTTCTAAATCAGTCCAATTCTTCACTTGGCCTCGAACTATGGGCTCCGCTAGTGAAACTCCACTCTTGAAATTCGCAAAATCACCAGGAAAGGCTTCTTTTGTTTTCGTGTAGCCAACTAATGTCGGAAAAACCGCAGTTGGAAGGGAATCTGTGTATGAACCAGCCTTCGTGAAACCACTCCCATTGTCGATTATTGTGATTTTATGGTCCATGTGAATTTCGAGTTACTTTCACGGTTTTGAAGTTGCTACAATTTAACATACGGTTTTTATTTAACGTTATTGTGTATTTACAATCGGGATTAAATTGTATAATTATAGTATATTTATCTATTAGTAATAATAAATAAAACAGCTCGTTAATAAAATGACTCAAATAAAAGAAAATATCTCCATTAAAATAATAATAAACTCGTTAATTAGTTATAACTATTAAAAAATAACAATTTAAATTAAAAACGCCTGACACGTTTGGAGTGATAAGTACACTGCGAGTAAATTGAAATTGATGTTTTCAACGACTGAGACACTCAAGTCGGGAAACTAATATTAAATAATAAAAATATTATAAATATTAATTTAATTAAAAAAAGAACTTAAAATCAGAAAAAATTGATGATCAACGTCAAACAACTGTACAAAGAAGTCGAAAAAATGGTGTTAACACAAACAACAACAGAAAATAACAAAGACATCAGTCAAGTCGCATTATGCGACAAAAATGGGAAAATTCTCTTGTATTATGGAAATGAAGAAATCGAAGCCGAGGCAATCGTGTCAATTTTCATGGAAAGTTGGAACAAGAATGCATCGGAACTCATCCTTCACTTGGAAGTTTGTATGGATTTATTATTAGTTTATTATTAAAATAAAGTGTATGAAATATAAATGAGTTTAAATATAGTTTTAATATAATAAAAATATATAAACGAAGGCTCATTTCCAGAATGGTCCAATTTATGTGACTCCGATATCGAAGGAACTGTTCGCTGTAGTTGTTGGGACTAAACAGTCGCATATTGGTATGATGATTCAAAAGACAAAAGCACTCCAACGAATAGTTTCGGACACATTAGATGATATTGTGAGTGGGATAGATCAAGTGGCATAAATGTCTTCTATGTAAAATTAGTTATTCATTCTAATAATTATATTATAAATTATAAATATAATAATAGTATACACATTAATTATTGATAGTTTTTAACTAGTTGGTATTATATATATATTAGTATTTAAATAATAATATTAATGAATTAATGAGTTAAAAAAGTTAGAATATTGATCAATTTAAGGTTTAAGTTTTTGTTATTATTATTTTAATTATAAAGTGAACAAACTGGACTATTTGAATGTATTGGTATAAATTTTCATATTCAAAACTTTTGAGTCAAAAGAATCAATCGAACTAAAAAAAACTTTTTATACAAATAAAAATGGAGAGGTTTAGTAAATGGAGAGATCCGAAGACAGGAGTTCATCCATTCATTACTCAAACGAATATTCCAATAATGAATATTATAATTGGAATAGTATTAGTTCCTATCAAATTAGTTATATTAACAATATTATGTGGACTTGGTAACGGTGCTCTAATACAACGGTTAAAACTCATAGTGTTAGGGTATTATAAATTCGAAATAACGTTTGTATTATATATATTATAATTATAAGTAATTTTATTAATAACTTTAATACATAGAATTACAAGTAGAGATAAAAGCAATCATAAAGGACATATAATAAGTAATCACCAATCATTCATTGATGTCATTATATACTCTTGGATGGGATACTCGACATTTTTATACCCATCTGATGTAAAAGAAGACTCGACTGATTTGTATAGTCTAACTCCTTATCAGGCAATGAAACGAGCTATTTTTAATAGTCCATTCACGGAAGTGCAAAAAATTACTATTGATAAAGTTAAAGGGTTAGCAGTCTATTTCATTGAAGGAACAACTACAAACGGATTGATCATGTTAAAACCACAAATAAAGCCAATTGAAAATACTGCCTTCCAGTGGAATTTAGTCTCACTGAAATACAACGAAGTAAATCCTTATTACAATCAAGCGACAAATATATTTGTTTATATCTACTTTTTGTTATCAAAATTGATGTGTCACGTCCACATCACAATCATGGACTGCAAAGATTTGAAGGAAGAGACTTTCACTGAGTTCTTCAGAAATACACTAAGAGTATCTACAGCTACTTTCGACTCTTCAGCTAAAAGAGAGTTTATCACAAAAGCAAAAACTAATTGAATTCCAGACGTGTTACTCTTTATTTATGTTTATTGCATTTTTTAATTGTATCATTGACTTTTTTAAGATGGGTTGATCTGTAAATTGTAATACGTCAATTTTCATTTTTTTAACAAATTGTATTATTATTAAATAATTATTATGAAAAGTATTATGAAAAGTTTCATTATAATAGTATAGTTTAAATATAGTATATTTATAGAAAATGTCTCAAGCCGACAAACAACTTTTCCTTTTTTTCAACTCATCAGATTTCATCAACACAATTTATTGGTTTGTAAGTAGAAATTTCCAAAACTATAATTTATTAAAAAACAAATTATTGATATAAAAATTGTCTCAACGAAAAGAAGAAATACAAATTCAAAGGAAAAATCGAAAAGTGTTAAAGAGTATAAATAGAGTTTGTACCTTCTTTGGTCATTCAATGTTTTTCTTCTTCTTAGCCTTCCTTTTGGGATTGGTCTTAGCGGATTCATGCAGCTCAAACAACGGACAGTTTGCTTGCAGTGGCAACGACATTGCAATGAAAGCGTCTGCAGAGGACTCGAGATGGCAAACGCCACCACGTGGCAGTGCGGACTGGGTAGAGGGGTATCAGGGGTACTCCCATGTAGTTGGGTACGCACAGGTGAAGTACACATCGACTGCGAGAACAGCAGCAACTGTTACTGTTGTTCCATCTGTGAACCCAAAATATAACATCAAAAAGATCACATACGAATACAATGGTGTCGCCTCAGACTCTGAAGTGTACCAAGTCTCTAAAGAGACACTCCCAACTGAGGACTTGAAGATTAAAGTGATTGTACATATGGACAACGAAGAGACTGAATACATCAATTTGGAACCCCTCGACTTCGTCTGGAGTATTCCAGCAGCCAATTTGCCATCTAACTATCAAAAGGGACAGAAGGGTGGTATCGTTGAAATGTTTGGATGGCCATTTGAAGATATTGGAAAGGAGTGTGAGTTCATGGGCAAAGCGGGGTGGCTTGGCGTCAAAGTGTATCCCCCACAAGACGGAGTTCTTTCATTTGACCAACCACAGGACAATTTGTTGAATCCATGGTATTGGGTCTACCAACCCGTCGCTTACAAGTTGACTTCGCGTATGGGGACTCGTGCACAATATAGAGAGATGGTCAAGAAGTGCCGAGCTGCAAATGTCTTAGTGTACAACGACATGGTCTTGAATCACATGTCTGGTGGAGGAAATGATGTGTTGAATCACTGCAATGGAGGGACATTCTGGGGACCAAAACAGTCATTCAGCAATTCGCCGTACTACACATTGGGATTCACATATGGCACAGACAAGTACACTGGTAAGATCAACACCGCCGAATACCCCGGCTCAGCATATGGCCCATTACACTTCCACTGTGAAAGATCGCTCAACTCGTGGAGTGACGGATTCATTATGAATGCTGGATATCTCTCCGGTTTGACTGATTTGGCCACCGAGAATGATTATGTCAGAGACAGAATAGCGACGTGGATTGTCGAGAACTTGGGAGCGGGTGCTTCTGGTATTCGTATGGATGCTGCTAAGCACATCTGCCCCGATGATATTGCTGCCATCTTTGGTAAGGTGAAGACGTACATGGGTGGGGCGTTACCGGACGACTTCATGGCATATCTTGAAGTGATTACCGGCGGTGAAGGATATTTGTTGGTCACTGATTATAACAACTATCAGTACACTCAATACTTGACTGAGCAACTCCAGAAGAATGGCTTGAGTGAGAGCGACATTATGAAGGTGAAGATCTGGCAAAGTTGGTATCCAAAAGAATGGGGAATGGGCGAAGGAACAATTGCATGGGAGAGACTTGTGATTGAAAATGATGACCACGACCAACAGAAGCCAGGAAGCTCATCGCGTGATATGCAAGACTTTGGCTCCGTCTTAGTCAAAGAGAAAGACATCAACAAACACAGAAACTTTGAAGTCCAATTGTTCTCAAGAACAGACAGAAACTGGACACACCGATTGTTATTGTCTTCATACACATTACAAGATGGATTGAATGGAAATGACGGATTCCCCGATGGACTTTCTGACTGTTCTTTGTGCACTGGAAGTTATTGTGGCAGTTGCAAGTCGATTCCAAAGAGGGACGCATATGTCGCTGATGCTACTGGATATACAGTCGAAGGATGGAGAGGCAGTGACTATACCAGAACACACAGAGACACTGCTATTATCAATGCCATGAGAGGATGGATGGGCTTAGGTTCCATCTCAGCCAAAGAACTTGGTATCAAAGACGAGTAATTCATTTCACTTAGTTCTATTACTATTAAATGATTTATAATAATTATTATTCTTATAATTAATAATAATAGAAACTATATAATATATATAAATACTATATTTTATAGTTAAATTAGTTAAACTAATTAAAATTAATCAAATAATTTAATTTTACACCATCAAACGATTCTTTAATATATTACTAAATAACTAACTATATGAAATAGTATCAATTGACTTCATGAATTTGCCAGTCTTGAGCTACAGGGTCATGTTCCTCGTCTTCTGAAATCTCGAAGTCGATTTCCGTTCGACACAAAGGACAGTCAGAAGATCTCGAGAACCATTGTTGCAAACACTCTCTATGGAACATATGGCCGCATTTCAACTTGACTGCATCTGTCATTACGTCTCTACAAATCATACAAGTGTGTTCTTCATCCTCTTCGTTGAAAGTGACTGCTTCGATGTTTTGTAAAGATCTTTGGAAGTGCATATAGACGACTGTTCTTTTAAATAAGTTGAACACCTTTGAGCCCAATATGAATTCGTAGAACAAAAAGGTCAAAGGGACTTCAGGGATTAACGAGACGATCAATAAGAACATTCCCGTAAAGCACGTGATTGAATGAATGAACTTAGCCGTAAGGACATATAAAGTATAATTTTCCCATCTAAACCCTTTCAAAGCGTAAGTGACTGCCAAGACTTGTTTAGTGATGTCCAATGTACTTCCAAAAAAGAGCATCAAGAAGAAGAATAAGAAAACGGTCTGTCTATTCAACGTTTGAATCCCTTTGTCGTAAAACATTTCTACCATAACAAACGATGTCATTGCTAAGATCAATGAAAGAAAGAAAATCTTCACGCGATTGGTTGGTTCTAGCCGTTGCACCTCAGTAAAATAATCATTGCGAGAGTCATTCAGTAACTGACAACACTTCATCACAGCATACATGATTAACACAAACGCTAATTCAATTGTCATCCGACTATCAATGATCGAAGCAAACATTAAAAAGTCCCACATCGTGTCAGTTAGTTTGTCATACACTATCAAAATCTCTCGCTCTGTCAAATCACCATAGAAGTTCGTTTTGAGGAAGAGGAATAACAGTAGAAACATCGAAATAAGCACATTACATAACGACTACTCGTTAATTGATATCAAATGTAATTAAAATGTATACATTTTATTATAATATATACATTATAATATAACAGTAAAAGAATAATATAATATAATATAATAATATATAATAATATAATTTAATAAAAAGTATAATAAATATATATTATATTTATTATAATATATAAATATAATAAAAAGTACTAGTTTTTATTATATTAATACACAACAAACAAAAAATGGTAATGGGAATTGTAAAAACGACATGATCACGAGAAACGATGAATGATTTGTTGATTGGAGTGTTACAGCGTAATATACAAGAAGTGAGAGAGAAAGAGCAGCATGGGAAAATACGAACGTTGAGAACCCCATTAGTTTTTGAAGTTTCGTTTTGTTTTTTCTTCACAAAAAAACGCAAGAGAAAACTGTTTTGGTTTTTTTTTATTTTGTTTAAATACAAAAATTTGTGAGGAAATCTAGTTTTGTATAATTATTGAATATACTACTGATAAACTATATGTTCTGTTAAACATATTTTACTCTATATATACAATTAATAATAAAAAAATAAAATATAAATAGTACTTTTCAATTTTTTTGAAAAAAAATTATTATCTAAAAAGAAAAAAAAATGAATCATAGTAAAATTTATTATACATATAGAATATGTTTCAATAACAGAACTCTGTTGATTTTGTTCTAAAACGTCAAAGATCAACTTTTAAAGGAATAACGAGTTACGCAGTCGTTTTTCAAAAGAAGAAAGAAGACAAAAATGGGAACTCGAAAACGGGAAGGAACTTCAAAATCAAGCCCGATGTCTGAAGTTGAGCAAATCCTCTTAGTGATCAATCAGTGTATGATGTATCGGATCAAGCCCATGACATCACCGACTATGAAATACAAGTTTGCTTTCTTCAATTATTATAATGCCATTTTTTAAGACTTACAACGCACAAAGGGTTACCCAATTCAAAGTAATGATTCACACAAAGAGCCGCCGAGTGGACGCCCGAAGACTTTTTGTGGCAAGGGAAGTGTGTAGTAGTTGGACGTGGGGAGCAGTGTATAGTCAAATTTGTTGATCCAAACACCGACGCCACTTTTGCGCAATGTCCCGTTGGTCCAGGAGCTGTAGAGCCGGTGATCGACTCCTCGCGCTATTTTGTTGTTCGTATAGTCGATGAAGCTCAAGGCAGAAAAGCCTTTTTAGGTATGGGCTTTGCTGAGCGTGGAGAAGCTTTTGACTTCTCCGTTGCACTTCAAGACTTCGAGAGAAGACTGACGGAGTCCAAAAAGAGAGCAGAGACTAAAGATGAGCCCGTCGACACTTCCGCTTTCGAATTGAAACCAGGACAAACTATCACTTTGAACATTAAAAGCACAGCACCAACCGGAAAAAAGGCCCCTGGTGGGTTAATGCCACCACCTCCAGCAAGTAAACGACAATTCGCCGCACCACCTTCAAATAGTGCAAATAAACAAGTCCAACAACAACCAAAACAACAAGCCCAACCTCAGCAAAAGAAAAACGATATCGACTCGTTGCTTTTCTTCTAAGAAATGTCTTCAGAAACCAAAAATCTATTGACAGTTCCATTTATTTATTTCGTTTGAATAACATTTTAAATAATAATTGAATAACAGTTCTAAATAACATTTTAATAACATTTTAAATTACAAAATTCAATAACAAATTGAATAACATTTTAATAACCTTTTAAATGACATTTTAAATAACATTTTAAATAACAAATTAAATAACATTTTAAATAATACTTAAAGATCACGTAACACACGTAACAAGCGCGCGGCACCATTTTGAACGCCATCAGTGAAGTCAACAGGGTTTGTTGTGTTGTCTCGGTAATGAGAAAAGTCGATCCAACGACAATCAGAAGTGGAAGTGCCTAAGTCATAGACAAAGAGTATGGAACTGGAAATCACTGTACAATTGCAAGTCGGAAAAACATCACAGAAACGACTGAGCTGAGCAATATATGTCTTCTGGATGTCATCTTTGTAGTCGCCCATGTTGTCAAAAAACACTTTCATCACATCGACTAAATCATCTAAAGTGTGTAACTCCAAATATAAGTATGGACTCACTTCGTAGGACTTGTGGAGCGTCGAAAGAGTCATCCCAGAAAACCTAAAGCCATACTTCGCAGTTGTACCCTCTTCATCATTCTTCTTTCTCTCTGCTCGTCGTTGTGGACGCACATCATCACAATACGTTTTGTCGCCTATTTTGAGATCTAATATACAAGGGTGTGTATACCCATATGTTATATTCTCAAGGGAGAGACATGAAGTCTCTTTATCATACCCCAAAAAGTTTGGAATAAGACCATTAAAAAGCGGGTTTGTCGATGTGGTGGTGTAAAAGTCGAGTTCCTTTGTGTTAATAAATGGGGTTGGATTTTGTTTGAAGTGATAAAAGAAAAACAAACGAGCTGATGAGTAACCTTTTTGAGAAATCGTTTACCGTCAGATTTAAGAGTGGAGCCATGTGCCCATGAGTCAATGCCTCCATTGTTTTTGACATATTGTGGATATTTGTTTGCAAGTTTTTCCATTTAAATAATTCTGTTATTTACAAGTTATTATTCTTCTTTCTTTTTTATTTTATCGTCTACTATTTAATTGAAATATTTTTATAAAAATTTTTTAATTAATAAATTATTGAAATTAATTAAAATTTACTATTTTTTTAATTTAATTTTTTATTATTGGTATTGGTTATGAATTCAAAAAACTAAAATTCAAACTATTGTAAATTAATTATAACTATACAATAATTTAATTGTATTTTATTTTTTATTATTAATAAACAAAATCAAATATATATTCAGGCGTTTCCAAAATATTTATTGCCGAAAATGTGGTATTATAATGTGCGAATTTATAAGAGAAAATGAACATTTTGGTTATAAAATGGTGACATGGGTAATTAGGATTGGGATTTTGGAAACCTCTGTATATATTATTAATTATATTATTAATATACTATAAATATTATAATAAAATAGAAAAAAACGAAAAATTAAAAATAAAGAATTCCATTCAAAATATTTTTATTAAAAAAATTACTTGTTAATAGATAACAATAAATTTATTATTATGTAATTATTATTAAAAAACTATAGATTGTAGTGAATATCAGTAAAATTTACAATAATAAAATTATTAATAAATATTAATACTTTTCATGGTTTAAAAAAGTAAACAAAAAAACGAATCGAAAAACCTATTATTAAATCTTAGTTTCAAATTCAAGCTATTTTAAGACACAACAAAATCTTTTTTACTTTACAAAATTCCATTTCGATAGATAAAAAAACCAAAGAAACACTATAATAAAAAATATAAAAAACTCCATTCACTCAGAAGATGTTGTTGTTTCTTTTTATACTTCCTCTCTTTGCTGAAGACCCCGTTTTATTTTGTTACAACAAAGACGCCTGTGATGCAAGTAAATGTGGAGAATATGCCTTTGTTGTTCCCAATGAATGTTACGCTATTTCAAGTACCTCATCGTTTAAAGTGACACTTACCGACGACACGCGACTGAAAGGGAAACAGACTTTCTACTCTGATAATGTCTGTACCACACAAGTTGGCACAGTAAACGCAGAGATCACACGTACGCTTCCGACGGGGTATATAGCAACGAAGACTTATGATTATAAGACAACTGGTACTACAACTCTTCAGACGTATTACTATGAATACGTCGACGTACAGACTAAATACGTCTTAACAACGCGTGGGATAGTCGTTGAGAATTATAATGGGGGGTGTGAAGCAAACGATATCATTGCAGAGCTTCAAACACAAATCACGTGCAAAGTCCAGTTCACCGATTCCAATGGATTTCTAGCCACATTTGATTGCACTCCACTCGATGAGAATGCACTAGGCACTTATGTCGAAGGAGACGCCAACGGCTTATTCAAAACATCAAACACTTCTGTCCCCAAAACAAACCCACCAACTGCAGAAAAGGCCGAATTTGTGATTGTCACCTCCACTGGAAGTGCTCAGAAGTTTGTCTGTGAAAACAAATTGTGTCGTCTCCAACTTGATGTCCCTGTTGTGAAATATAGTGAAGACAACGTGCTTGCCACAGCAATTAATGGAGATGTAACACAGTATTTCATGTCAAATTGTGTCATGTCGAAATCTGCTGTTCTCATTGGGAATGATCTGCACTATGTGAAATACACAGACACCGACTGCACTGATATGGCAAGTGCGACAATACTCACTTCAATCTCTTCTTCAACTTGGAAACCTACTGGAAGTGATTTGGAATATACCATTAAACTGGTAGTACATGTGGATACCAGTGGGACTATGTACTTCTCTGAAAGCGACATATCGTATATTAAATATACAGTCAACTTGTGTCAAAAGACTCAACCAACGGAATCAAGGAAATACACTCTTATGGCAAAGGGAACGCCAGTCGACAATGCTATCTTGGTCGAGTTAACTTACACTAATGAGAAGTGCGAGGGTGCTCTTTACACGACTTCTAATGCTTTGAAAACGAATAAGAATTTCGTCGTACCAACAGACAAACAACTTCCGATGTACAAGTTGAGTGAAGAGTCGTGCGGATTGACTAACATAGAACAAGCAAACACTGTGTCCTACGCGGTGATGAATAAATGTGTCGAGAAGGCTCTTCATGTCATCGAAGAGTCTAAACTGACGATGAAAAAATTCACCGACGAGAAATGCTCGACCGGGGGAGTCGTACAACATCAGATGGATTGCGACAAATGCTCCAACGACTTTTATTACTTGAAATGTGACTTGCCAGCACCAATCAATCCAAGTGACAATTCACAGTTCATTTGTGTCATGGTGATGACACTTTTCTTCATCATTTTGATGTAATACGGTCTTTTGTGTTCTTGAGGTTTAATTGAAATATGTTAGGGAAAAGTACTCTCACTGCGATGAATTTTGAGTAAGATTTTTGTAACAAATAATGACTGGTATTTCCATACTATTTATGTAAAATATTTCTTAAACAAATAAACCACAGATTAACAACTACAATGTGTAAGATAATTCTTATTGAAACAGATAGTCAGAAAGGAGTACATTTAGCTAACATAAAAATGAAGTAAAAAAGAGAGAAAACTCGAAAACATCAGAAATGGAAGAAGAAGTGAAGGCCCTAGTTGACGGACCATTCCAATTACTTACGGAAGCCGTTGAAAAGCACAGTCAAGTGATCATCAACTGTCGAAATAACAAAAAGCTTGTCTGTCGCGTGAAAGCGTTTGATCGGCATTTCAACATGGTCTTAGAGAATGTTAAAGAGTATTGGACGGAGATGCAGAAAATGCCTGAAGGGAAACCAAAGCCTAAAACATGTCATAGAAATGTGAGCAAGATGTTTCTTCGTGGTGATTCCGTCATCATTGTAGTGAAGGCGCCAGAAAGTTTATCTAAGTGACTGTTTTGAGTTCTAGTCATCTGATTATTTGTCTTCTTTTTTCTTATCATATCTTGTTATTCCATTTCTATGAGTCGTTTGTCAAATACCACTTTTTAACCCTGCCCCTTCAGTGATACTCTTGAATATAACAGAATGGAAAGAAACTGATCTATAGAGGTCGATTATGTGTCCCTCAAATTTCAAAAAGCAAAGGAAGAGCTTCAAGCGGTTTGTTTGTAGAGACTTTACTATATTTATAATACATTTATAATATATTAGAGTAATACTAAGAAGTAACTAATAGCATTACCAACAACTTATTAAACACCTTAAAACACTGCAACAGACGTATCTCAACGCTATGCAACAACCATCACAACAACAACTCCCAGACCCACAACAATTACAAAATCATATCAATTTATTGGTCAGTTCATACGCGGCCGCTTGCCAAAAATTGGCGGCCGCGCCACAACCACCTTTAGTCATATGTAGAGAGACGTTGGATATGTTCATTGAAAGGACTAAAGCAAACACAGAGTCGATAGAAGAGACAATGAAGAAGTACGAACAGCTTGAGCAACGGCAAAAGCAAATCATCCAACAGATTAACACCATGGCGGCAACTAAAACTGAGAGAAAGACGGTCATTGATTACTTGGAGGAAGGCGACGAAGACAATTTCATATCGCAAATAGTCGAGTGGGAGAACGTCAAGTTACTCATCGACAACGACTTGACTGAAAAAGCGATTCTCTTCTTGTCGGAGAATCTTTTGAAGCACATTAATGAGACACAGAAGATCGAAGATATCGTTTGTTTCGTTACTTATAATAATAATAATTATTATAATAATAATTATTACTATTATTATTAATATTATTATTATTATTATTATTATTAAAACTCTTGTGATGACATCTAGTGTGAGGGGATTATGGGGTTCGTGAAAATGACAACTTTCACACCAACTGCGTACTACCATTTATACGACGCTATTGTAAAGACTATTAAAAGCCCAGCAGTCTCCGCCGAGGGAACTCCAGCTATTTTAGACGTCTACGACTCGTTTAATACTTCCGCGCCACAACCAATACCTCAATAAGTCATTTTATTATGTGAAAAACACGCGAAAACTTTTATAACGATTTTTTGTGATGTTTGAAAAGTGGACGAAAAATTTGGTTTACTATGTTATAGAAGTATTTTTATTAGAAATTATAGTACGACAGCAGTATTTTTTTTTATCGAAGAAGCCTTTTTATATAGTTTTTAAATTATATGTGCAAAACTATTTGATAAATAAATTAACGAGCTAAAAATAGAAATGTCATAAAAAATTAACGAACAAATTATTATTTTTTTGTGTGTAAATATTGCTTTAATGCACATCATTTCATCTTTTGTACAACTCGTTAAATTTATGACCTGTTAATAATTCAATGAAGATTAATTGGAAACTCAAAACATTTAAAAGAAGACGAAATGGGCAACAAACCATCAGAAGTTGATCACACTGGTCTTGGTCCAAATGATTGTAAATTATACACATACGTCCCTGAGTGTTTTATTAATTACACGAAACTGATCTATGACTCCACCGTTACACCATCATATCCAAATGTCATGTTTCAGGCGATGACGTCATCCCCGTCATTTGTGTTATTCTTCATCTCAGACGGTACAAACGAAATAACAGCGTTTCGAATCTTCACGAAGTCGTCTAATTTCAATCGCTATGATCTCAACTCCCCAGAGCAAGGATTGAAGCTTGAAAGTCTTGAAGTGTTGATTGTGGCGAATCACTCAGTGCAACAAGGCAAGAATTATAAAATAACATTTGGAAATGATTTGTCGATCAGATATTCTAATAATCAAATGACCATTGGACAATTTTGTACACTTGTTTTTGTCGATGGTCATATTACTTCACTTTACTATCAACCATATTTGGAAGAAGTAAAAAACTTCACCTGTCTCACCGGAGTAAAACCAATTTTTACTACTTTAGTACCAAACAAAGTGTTGATTTATTCACTCGAATAAGTAACTATTCTTTTTTGACTCTTTTTACTATATAAACTAATATAACTTGTTATGATTCTGTAATTAAAAAAATAAATTATAATTGGGTTTAAATTATAGAATTTACTATATAATAAAATAAAGCAAAAAAATGCTCAGAAGACCGTTCATTATCATCACTTATTTCATGTGAGATTGGGTTTATTAAAATATCTTCACTGCGATGATAAGAATATTTCATCTTTATTATATATAAGTAATTCGAATATTATTATTATGGGAATTTATATAATATGTCTTGTTATTAATATAATAAATTAAAATAAAATAAACTAATATTCTTTATTAATAAAATTTAACGGATCAATACAATTACACATTATACAAGTAATATAACAATAATATAATTTAACAAAAAAATACTCCGTTATAAATTCTTTGACTTTACAAAAAAAACTTGATTGTATCTACTTTTTTTTTCGGCATTAGAATCATTTCTATCTCCTTTTTTAACTTACGTTTTATAATTTGTTTATACAACTAAATATATAATATTTTTCTATTTATTAATAACTAAATAAAATAAAATGACATTTACATGACACGTGTTATAAAACATGATATTATAATATTAACTTTTAAATATTTTATACTCTCCCATTTCTTCTTAATTTAATAAGAGTTAGTTTTACTACTAGTTATGATTCACGTTTTTATTCCGTCACTTTAGACTTTCAACCATCTGATTAACTAAAAGAATTGTAAACTAATAAATCATGCCGAGGCAAACCAAGAAGACCACCACCAAGAAACCACACACAACCAAACCGGTGACTAAAGTTGAACCATCCCTTGAAGAGACTAAATTAGAAGAGTTACATGACAAGGAGTATGTTCCCCCCACAGAGAAAGAGAAATTTATGGAGGAGATTAAGAAGATGCCCGACGGAGCGACGACCTCTGATGCGCGTGATGAAGAGCACAAGTTTTGGCGGTATGAGCCGGTCATTGGGACTGGTGTAGTTGTTCCGAAGGATTACAACCACCCGATTCAAGAAGATTTGACTGTCGACAAGATATCGAAAGTCCCCGCCAACCTTCCCCGGGAAGACATGAAGTATGTGATAGTCGATATCGATGACGAGAAAGAGATGGACGACGTCTACAATTTATTAGCGAAGAATTATGTCGAAGATGACGACGCGACGCTCCGCTTTGACTATAAAATCGACTTCATCAAGTGGTGTCTGAAAGTCCCGAATTACCAGAGGAATTGGTTCATTGGGATTCGGTTGGAGAACACCAACGAGTTGATTGGCTTCATCACCGGAGTTCCTTCGTTGATCAAAATTTACGACAAGAAAGTCCCCGTCGCAGAGATCAACTTTTTGTGCATCAAAAAGGAGATGCGGAAGTTCAAATTGGCACCTCTGTTAATTAAAGAAGTCACACGACAAGTCCACTTGTATGGAATATTCCAAGCAGTTTACACGAGTGGGACGGACCTCCCGAATGTTGTGTCGACGGCGCAATACTTCCATCGCCCACTCAACCCTAAAAAGCTCGACGCGATTGGATTTTCGTCGTGTAATGAAAGATTGACGATGCAGCGTGCTGTGAAGCTCTATAAATTGCCAGACGAGCCAGTTACGCCGGGGTTTAGAAGAATGGAAGTGAAAGACGCGAAGGAAGTCACTGAGAAGCTTAACATCTTCTTACAAAGGCATCACGACTTGACTGTCTTATTTGATGAGGAGACAGTCATCCACTCGTTTATGACTCGAGAGAACATCGTGGAGAGTTTTGTGATAGAAAGAGACGGGAAAATTGTCGCGTTCTCTGCGTATTATATCTTACCCAGTTCTATTCTGAACTCGTACGAATATAAGGAACTCTATGTTGCTTATCAATATTACTACTTCTATGAAGCCGACGTCGACGCAAAGGCATTCTTTAAGGACATGCTGATCTGCGCAAATAAGTCGAAGTGCGACGTATTCAACTGCTTGAACTTGTCGCAGAACACTAAGTACATTGCAGACTTACTCTTTGTCCCCGGGAGTGGGTATTTGAAGTACTATCTTTACAATTGGGCGTGTCCAAAGGTTAATCCAGACAAACTCGATATCATCTTACAATGAATAACTCAGTGTGGTGTTGGCATTGGTTTCGTTTCAACTCAGAGAGTCTTAAATAGCTTTAAAAAGAGTGAATTAATTCGCCGCGGGTTGTGTCTTCTCACCAAAAGCCGTTTTGATGAAGTCTTCTTTAGTCCACTGTCCTTTGGCTGGTTCTAACAATGTGTAGAGCTTTTCTAGGGCTTTATTGGCATCTTCTTGCTTCTTTCGATATTCAACGACTTTTGCACGAGCTTCGGAGATCGCAAGAGTCACTGAAGCTTCTTTGATACCAAACTTCTCTAATTCTTTATTAATATTTTTACCTTTTCCCGTGTCAACGTGCTTGGTAACTTCCCCCATCACATCGATTTTTTTCTTTGTGGCTTCCTCTTTGGCTATGTTATTCAGTTTGGTCGTGTTTGTCTCTAAATAGGAGATTTTCTGCTCAATCTCTTGATCAACACTTTTCTCAAATACCCACGTCTTGGAAACTTCATATAATAAATGAGCGAGTAAAACTACTGTTTGAAGAGACTCTAACTCACGCTCCGTGTAATCTCTTTGTGTTATTGGATAGTTATTTGTAGTATATCAATAGTATATTAATAGTATTGAATAGTAAAACAAACGACTTGTTGGTCATCGTCACCAAATTGGCTATATCTCCAATTTTGAGAGTAAATGATTCACGGGATTGCTTGAATGATTCGGGATCGGGTTGCTTTTTGACTAACTCAAATTGCTGGACTATCTCTTTTATCATCACTTTCACAGAATCACAAAGTTTCATTGTTTCTGTCGTTTCAGAAGTCATCAATCTCCCATTTTTCAGTTTTGCGCTTTGATTTTTCTTCTTTGCTTTTGCTTTGTAGTTTCTTTATTTGTTTTTGAATTTATTACAATATGCTTTATAGTTTTTGAAATTCAATTACAAATAACAGTTTTTTTTAATAACAAATAGTACTTGATAAAGGAAAACAGTTTATTTATTTTTATTAATATATTATTATTTTAAACCAATTATTTATAGATATTTTTTTATTATACTATTATTTTTAATAAACATTATTAATAATAATTTACTAAATTACAATTAAAAATAACATTCTTAAAATACTAGAAAGTATTAATTTATTTATAATTAAAAATAAAAAAAGAAAACTTCATCGATTTTTGAAGTTTCTATCAACTTCATGAATTCAATAGAAGATGTTTACTGTGAGACAAGCACAAGTATGTTCTTTTTAAATTAATTAAATAGAAGTACAATTGTTAACACGAAGCCTCTTGATTATAATAATATTGTTAAACTCCGATTTGAAAGTTTTATATCATGTCATGATAAAGATTATGAACGAATGATTAAAAGTTCACCCGTTTGTTATGTTGCGACGACCGATGATAATAAAGTGATTGGAGTATGTCTGTGTAAACAGTTTGTTGTTGTTTAATAAAAATGTGTAGAAGTTGTAACGCTTAGATCACACAATTATCAATTTGGTAACATCGGCATTATAGAAACCCTTTGTGTCCACCGGAAGTATAGAAATATTGGTGTTGGTACACAACTGATAAAAGAGACTGAGAACGCTTTAATTGAAAATTACGGATGCACAGGGGTGATTCTTCAAGTGCGAATAACTAATAAAGCAGCAAGGCATCTGTATGAGAAAACATTTGGTTTTGTGTTTGTTTTATAAAGTAAATATATATAAGATGAAACAACAATATCATAGTATGATAATATATTGAGTGCTAGACAACAACAAATACTTGAAGGGTATTATGGTAATGAAGACGGACTTTTGATGTATCAAAAGTTTAAGATAAGTCAGTTGGAGAACTCAGATCTGACTTCATTTCGAATTGAGCAGTGGAAAGAAGATGTTGCATTTGCTTAATAAATATTTTTTGTGAATTAGATGTTATTATAAACACTTGTTCTTTTATCTCAAATTAGTTTTACAAAGAATAACGTCTATTGTTCTTTAACTTGATTATTTAAATCTTTTTTTACTTTATCAGATTAATCCATCAAATTGATTTGTATTATATTCTTGTCATTCAAAAGTGTACAAAGGAGATGATGTATTTGAGTGATAAAGTTGTAAAAATTGTATTAATAATTGATTATAATCAATAGAGTGTATTATTTGCAACACCATCTTTTTAAAATGTTGAGTGATAACAAATTTACATCAACACTTTATAAATTCCGTCTCGTTTTTTTCATAAGATAATCAATTTAGTTCAAATTCTTTTGTCTAGAAATTTCAAAGATAATGATATACATTAACCGAAATAATAAAATGTCTTCCTTCTGTTTTTCCCGTCTTTTTATATGTATATATCCCTTATACAAAAAGGTGAGTATTTCAGAAATGAAGAACCGTCCACCGTTAATACAAAAATTATCGAAGTGTAAAACTAGAAGAGCTAACAATCCCGTCTTTGTGCTGTAAATCAGGGAATTGTAATTAGTTGTTATCAAAGTTCGAAAATAATAACACCAAACATCTTTTTGTTGTGAAAATTCAACCCAAATTAGTATTTGTAAAGAACAAGAAATAATTTTAAAACACTCAAATAAAAACAACGAAATTCTAATGATTTCATGCTCAAGTCCAGTGACTGTTTCATCCAAACACACACATGTTATACACCGAAAAAAGCTAAATTAAAAGAATAAAGTAGTGAATAATACACAAATTCTATTTGATTATATTTTGTTTGCCATTTTGAGCCAGTACTGGAGTGTCGACGCAGACAATTTCGAGAAGACTGCCGGGTAATTTTCTTTAAGGAAGTGTGTTGCTTTTGTAAGACCCATTTCGCGTGCTTTCAAAACAGCAACTATCCTCTCGGAATCCTTCCACTGCTTTTTAGCTCGTTGCAGCTTCGAAACAGTCGGCTTCGTCATTTCCAGCCGTGACAATGAACTCCGAGAAACAGAAGACTCAACCAACGCCGAGTTGTCACAGACCCAGTCGGTGACTTCATAAGACGAGACTGGTGCAAATCGAAAGGCAGAGATGCTTGTGGGGGCGTAAAGAGACTCCATTTGAATTAAACAGATCAATCAACACTTTTATATCGAAAAGAGTGCAAATTTTTGTTTACTCGGCAACCACTCGATACTTCAACTTTTTTGAAAAACTATTCGAATTCTTTTGTATTTTTTTCTAACAGGTGTTCCACGTCGTTATATTTGCCGATTTTTTCATGTAATAATTGGACAGATCTGTCGGTATTCCCCCATAAAAATGGGATATTGTATCTATTTTATCTTTCACAAAAAAGCAGAGTACTCTGCCACGATTTTTTTATACTCGTGTTATCGGTATACTTGCGGGTTTAAGGCCTAATAATCATCCATCAACACATCCAAATTGAAAATGACGTCGGGAAACAAAACCAAAAAAAAGCTTTGTTGATTTGACATTCGTTAAAAACGAATGTTTGAAGACTGAAGACAAACGAGCTTTACAACGCGTACAAAAGACGTAGAATATCGGGAAATTTCTAAATTAAGAACGGCTTTTCAATACAGAAATAGAAATTCCAGTTTAATTATCCGAAAGATTATTGCACCACTTTTGGTCAGATAGTCAATTTTTTCTTTGTTTTTTCGATAGTTTTATTTTTAATGAGTTTTTATCGTGTGGTTGATGGTCAAGCATGCGATTTTTTTTCGCTCATATCTTTTGGTAATAAACAGCTGTTTTTGCGTGACTCCACAAAACAGCAAGGTTTCCATACGAAGAAACTTCTTTTTGTAACGATGCAGAATAAAAAAATAAGAGAAAAACTAATGAGTAATTGTGTAAATGTGGGGTTTCGAACTGTAAATGCCGTTTGATTCGGTTTTTACACTGTTTTCCCGATTATTTTGACTAAATGATACTTTATTTATTTCGCTTGTTCCATGTTTTATTTGATGTGTTTCACTTTTGGCGGCAGCTCTTAAAAGTTCCCTTATTTTAAAGTTTCGTTGTAACCATTATTTGAAGTTCTACTCTAGTTTTTATATAATTTGTTTATAGCTTTAAACTAATTCATTGTGAACAAAATGATACAACAACTGGTGGCTGTTACTTTGTTGCATTATGGAAAAAAATAGTTTATTGAAATCCCACTTAAATTATAAATATGGTTAAATTAATTGAAAATACTTGTTTTTTATAAGAAAATACCAAGTAAATTCCATTTTTTTCTTTTTTTGTGTCGAAATAAATATTAAAGTAATATAATATTATAATTAAAATTATTATAAACTACAATATTGATGAAAAAAATTACTTTTGAAAAAATAAAAATAAATAACTGTGTTATTGAAAAGGAAAACTAAAATAATGTTTTACAATGTGTTATTTAAGTTTGTCACAAAATGTCTGGAATACCAGAAAACTCATTCATTCTGTTGATGTAAGCAGCATCAGTGAAGGTCATCGAGCACGTCCCAACTCGCTGCTTATCGTTGTAAATGATACACTCCTCCGTTTTCGAATTTTCCCTCAAGAAGTTGAGTGGGACAATCGCTTTTCCAATCTCGTTTTCCTTCTCCATGAAAATCGCGATTATCCACTTCCTCTCAATCTCCTCTTCAGTGTAATTCACTCTGACATTTTTCGAAAAGAACCGAATGTTCTTGTTGAGAGTAAGACTGGTTTCACAAACTTGCTCCAAGACATCGGACACAAAACTCAGCCGTATCCCTTTCTCTGTCGACACCTTTGTCTCAAATATCGCTTCAATATTTTCAATAATAAAATCGCGGATTCTACGCTCTGCAACTTTCTGCTCATCCTTCACAAAAAAGGAAGAGGAGAGGCAGTAGACGTTTTTGATGTGGACCAACAAGCAATCTTCGCGACCTTCGCTCAACGCGATGTAGTTACCATTCGTGTTGTCTTTTTCGTTCAACCAAAAGATGTTCCGCTGGAAAATGGCGCCGTTTTCTTTCACCTCTTTCGTCTTTTTCTCACACTTTTCAAGACCCAAGAACTTCTGGTTGTTGATTACACGCAGTTCTTTCTTTTTAGTGCTTGTTGTCTTCTCGATGAACGGAGATTCCGTTTTTTTCATCTGCCGAAAGTCACTGCTTTTGTCTGTTTTATCAGCCAGCAAAGCGTCGGGCTTTTGGTAAAAGACGTACATATCATCACTTGATCCTTCTTTCTCTAAAGCTGCACTTTCCTTTGAGCTAAAAACGCTCACAAAGATTTGGTTTATCTCGGTTCTTAGGTCAAACCCTTTAACATAAAGTGCTTTGTCCCTTTCTTTCACAAAGTTTGGGATAACAAGAAACCCAACGGAAATTTCGCAGAGTTTGAGAAATATGGCCGAACCACAGACCTTCAAATTTGAGAATTTTTGCGGCAAACTTTTCTCGTAATAAACGTTTGAGACCTCCGCGTTGTGAACTTTCCAATATTTCGATTTCTTGACCAACACGCACTGTCCGACGTCTTCAGTTTTGTGCACCGCGACAAGCACATATTTCTCGCTCTTGTTTAACTCGACGAAGATCTTTTTAAACAAGTCGAAGACGCTCTCAAATTGTTTCTCTTTTGTTTCGTACATGCACTTGTACACAGCAACCACAACCACATCCTTCATGTTCCCTTTCACGCAGTTCTTGATCATCTGTTCGTCTGGCACATTAAATATCGAGAACATGTTCCAGTTGATCATCCCGACTTCCAACTTTGGCTCAACGATTTTAGTCGAGTGAGTAAGCTCTTTAATCGTCGGCAACGGTTTTCTTTCTTTCCTTTGCTCCGTTTTTTCCTTCAAACTTTCGTTCTCTTCTGTTCTTTCGTTCCGTCGTTTGCAATCACCACTCAGATCTTGTTCCATCACGTCCTCGTTAATTTTCATCACCAAATTGAGCTCGTTAAATTCTTTCCATTCTTTTTGCTCGTTAATTTTTCCAAGGGACGATGATCTGACCCGTGGACTTGGGGATGTGATTGCGTGGCAATCCAATAAACTCAATAATTTGAGTTTCTTCCCGCTGTTATTAATTTTGAGTTTTCTCGGCAACGACGTCTTCTTAGTGTAAATGAGTACTTTGTCGATGTCGTGTGTAGTCTCGCACGCAACGACGTCGACGAGCATCACCTCCCAAATGAGTCCGGTGTCCTCGTAATACATTTTCATCGACTTTTTAGTGACGTGGACGTGGACCTTTCGCTCCTCTGCTTTTGTTGAAGTGTCGCTTACGAAGGCGCTGCTTATACACAACAGCGTCAAGTTACAATCTTCCAAATCGCCGACAGCGATTTTACCAAGGAGCAAGTCGAGAGTTTCTTGTGGAGTTTGGTATTGGTCTGTTTGGATAGAAATCATCGTCCGTTGCAGAGAAGTTTTCCCGTCAGACATCATCCCTTTGAATCCTCTCTTTCCGCTCCGCGTGTAATCTGTTTTCATTGCGTTCGTTCCGGTATATCTCTTACTCATCAAATTTGCGTGATCTGCCCAAAGATTTTTTATGTTGTCAGTAAAGCCGACGCCACTCCGTATTAAAGCACTTTGCTCTTGTAACATCGCTTTTCCAATTGACGATTGTACGACATTAGTCCGGTCTAAACAGTCAATACAATTTGTCCGCACGACGCCGCTCTGTGTTTGTATAACTTCATTGTTTTTGTTCTTGACAAAGCAGCGCTGATTTATCAGGTCTGAAGAGACGATCTGAATAAGTCTCTCGACGTTCTCGTATTTTGAGTTTGCGCACTCCTTGTGGAAGTCAAAGGGGAAATACTTGACTTCACGACAGTTTAATTGGACGTAGAATCCATACATATCATGCAATTCCTTTTCTGCGCCTTTATTATCAAGCAGATTAATAGCAAGAATGTCGCCGTAGAGTTTTTCGATGGTATCGAAGTGTCGTGTGATACAAATTCCTTGATAAATCGTTGGATAGAATTTGCCTTTTGGCGCAAAAGTGTCTTCTTCGTTAGTCTTCCAGAGGAGTGGGATGTTTCCTCGTATTTGGACGAAGGACGTGAGGTAATCTGTGTTGGAGACTATTTGCTCGGTCTCGACAAAATTGGAGACATTGCCATTAATATCCCCCCCACGCGATGAAAAGCGAAGACCTGTCCGCGAACAGTCTCGTCGAGAAATTAGAGTGTAACTTGAGATCCCGGAGATCGTCGATTTAACAAAACCATCGACAAAGATCGTCACCCATTCATTTGGAAGGCCTTGTACCATATTTTGGTTCCAAAAGAAACGATTATCTACGAGAGAAGAGTCTCTATGAAGACGTTGCTGTGTTAAAGTAATGTTAACGTCGTGACTGTAAAACAATTCAAAGTCGTCAAACATCTTTTGAATGCGGGAGAAGAGCTTTAAATCACTTTTACTCCACTCGGAAGTCTTCTTCTTGTCGTACTCCGGAAGAGGAACGACTTCTATCTTCTCAACGGTATGAATTAACTTATTACAGACAGTCACACTCTTCACTTCTTTCACTAAGACACAAACAGTAAACGTGTGCAGCGCGATGAAGCCAATTAACTCGTCGGCAGTGTACGTCTTCGTGAGACCTAATGGGGGAATTTTGTCACTCACTGGCGATTTCAAATCAAAGGAATAATGAAGGGGAGAACGATTCGGATAAGTAAACGTTGCACCGGACTGATATACACTCACCCGTAAAGACATCAAAAGTGCTTTTTTTGTTAAACTCTTTTACGTCTTTTTCAGTAACAAATCAAATTTTTGAAAAATAATATCTTAGGCATTTGAGGGGAGAATGACAGGAAAATTCTTTGTAATAAGAGGTGGTCAAAAGTCAATACCGATACAAGTTTTTGTGCACAAAGAGTTTCAGGTTGCTATGACATTTTGTATTTAAATTGTTTTTATTATTAATAATATATAGTTTCATCAATCTGGGTGTTAATCAAAGAGCCAATTGTGCTTGTTCAGTCATTTTTAATTCTGTTGTTCTTTATATTGTTTTTTATTCTATTATTTATTAGTTATTTATCATCAGTGGTTTGTATTGTTTCGTTTTGCAGTTCTTTTTACAAAGTCTTAATTTTCACTTTTTTCATTGATCATTTTTTTCTTTTACTCAAACAAATAGATATTTAATTATATATTTATAGTTTTTTTTTAATTCAATTTTGATTCTATTTATAATAGTAAATTTAATTAATATTTAATTCAAAAAATAATTCATTTGTGAATGATTTCAATTAAATAATTGTAATATAATATAATATAATATAATATAATATAATATAATATAATATAATATAATATAATATAATATAATATATTATATTATATTATATTATATTATATGACAATTGTTTTTTTCTTGGGCAAAAAGAACGTTATTCAAAAAAATATGTTTTTTTTCTATAAAATGAATATGAAGAAACCAAATTCTTAAATAAATTATATATATAATGTATAAATAATATAAAAAAAAGCATCTTTTTGCAGTTTTCACATAGTAGACACTATAGCAAGAAACTATATATTACTAGATCCCTATTTTTTCGACCATAATACTGCAATTTTAACTTTAATTCTGAAAATTAGTTGACCCCTTTGTTTTTATTAGACATTAATATTGAGTATAAAAATGTTTATTATATTTGTGAAAATATCAAAGTTGCAAGACAACCTTATTACAAATAAATTATTAGTCAATTTAAGAGGCTGAATGGATTTACAAAACGCACAATTTTTAGTTTTTTATATTTAAAAAAATACAAAAAAATCTAAAAATATTTTTTACACATTTTATTAAAACAAAAACAATAACCAAAATTTCAATACTATTTTTTTTAACGAGTTTTTTTGCGTCTCATTTTTTTTATCAGTTTATATAATTAACTATAAGTATAGTTATAATATAATATATATAATATAATATTAAACTTAAAAAATAACATGACGGATCGTGTGTATGAGGCGATTATTAGTTTGCTTGATGCTGAGTACGATGAACTTGGCGAGAACCTTCTGTGTGCTCAAAACGAGAATACGCGGTTAGACCGAATCATTGAAAAGACTCAAAACAGTTATGTTTCACAAAACACGATTCTTATAGCAAACAAACGCCTTCAAGCGATTCTTCGAGACAGACGGACTGAGATCAAAGATCTTCAATCGCAACTTTCACTTTTGACATCACAAAGTGTATCTCCATCGTTCGAGAAATCACAATCACATCTCATTTCTTCAAAATCTCAAAATGTGGAGAGTGCGCCTCCTCTAATTACAAATCCATTCCCAATCGCACTTATACATAGTTCACTAAGTCCACACCAAGACAATCCACTCCAAACACAACCACAAGAAGTCGTGGCTGACAAGAAGAGTCAAATCCAATTAGCAACAATTGAACAGAATCTTTCATCATCCATTAACAATACTGCCAAACAAAACCAAACACTTACAATCCCATCTATTCCGGTTTTACAATCAAATGTTGTCATTCCTCCTATCCAATTGCAAGGTGTAGTTCAACCGACTTATCCACACAAGAAGACTACAATTAAAAGTAAGGCGAATACTAGTATTAAAACTATTGATAATATAAGTAATAATGTTATTAATAATACTAAAACCGATGAAGTGATCAATGAGAAGCTGGAGATTAATGTGATTGGGGGTGCAAACATGCTAGTCGACTCTAAGATGGTGTTTGGAAATGAAAACCACTCTCTTTAATTCATTTGATGCCTTATTGTAGTTTTGAGAGGTCAATTTTTATTTTTGTGAATCGTTCGGATTACTTAAAATTTTGGTGTTTTTAACGAGAAATCTATTTTTGGATTGAACAATTCATATTTTTTGAATTCCTCAACATCTCTTTGAAATAGGTCAACAATTATAGTAAAATAACTATAAAATATGGTATTTAATAGTGATACCAATGTTATATAATATATATAAATAATATAAATATGGTACAGTAAATAAAATCAAGAGGTTATTAAAAATAGGTTGTAACGTCAAAATGAAACTTTATAAATATAAATGGGACGAATAGATACGTACCACATGATGGTTATCTCGCAATACCTAATGACATTTGAAGACTTTGTGAAGATTCAAAGTGTCTGTAAGAAGTACAACGAGACAATTAAGAAGTTCCATTACAACCCAATTGCATTGACGAGGAAGGAAAGAAAGCACTTTATAAACATTGAGACGTACAATTTGTATAACGAGGAAGATAACGTCTTTACTGATGGGAACATCTTCAAATTAGTAGTCTGGTTTAAAGTGAATTATCTCTCCACCTTGGCATTTGAAAAGTACAACGTTGTATTCAAGCGCATAGAATTCACTGTTGTGGACAGAAATAGGTGCATGACACACATCCCGAGTCACACGCAAATTCTGGGCGAAAGAGTTTTTGAGGGGTGTTTCTTAATGGAAAAAGTGAAGCTCCCCAGCACCCTCCAAATTGC
The DNA here is from genome assembly GCF_000330505.1 of Entamoeba invadens IP1. Lineage (NCBI taxonomy): Eukaryota > Evosea > Mastigamoebida > Endamoebidae > Entamoeba > Entamoeba invadens. Next base: position 275,176 of record NW_004191832.1, read on the forward strand.
GTCGAATTTCTGTTTCAATGAGTGTCGCATGTTGAGACAAATAGAACTTCCAGAGAAGATGTTGTATATAGGGAACTATTGCTTTAATAATTGCTCGAATTTGAAAGAAGTGCGCATGTGTGAGAACGTTGTGTTCATCGGAGATGGATGTTTCAAAAATTGTCGTCACCTCCGAAGTATTCGACTTTCGACTCATGTTGAAAAAATTGGGAATTCGTGTTTCGCGGACTGTTTCGAGTTGGAAGAAATTAGTCTCCCGACAACATTGAGTAACATCCCCTTTCAGTGTTTTTCAAATTGTAAGTCTCTCAAGGAAATAGATGTTCCAATGAGTGTGACTAAAATCTGGTCATTTGCGTTCAAGAATTGTGTCATACTGTCGAGGATTTGGATGTCAGAAAAGGTTGAGTCGATAGGGTGTGGCGCTTTCTTGAATTGTAGAGAACTCGAACAAATAGACTTGCCTTCTAATATCAAAGAAGTCCCACAGAATTGTTTCAAAGACTGTTACCGACTGAGTTCTCTTACAATGTCTTCAAGCGTCAACACGTTGAAAGACTATTGTTTCACGAATTGTATCAAACTTGCGGAAATTGAAATTGGAAGAGACGTGAAACTCGGTTTTGGGTGCTTCAAAGGTTGTAACGTTCTGGCTTTGAGAAGGAGAGTGATGGAAGATTAAATCTGTGTATTTCTCAACTCTAATCTTGTTACTCAATGGAAACCAAAATTTATCTTCGATTGTTTTTAATTTATTTTACTATTAAATTGAAGTTCGTATTTTTTCAAAACAAATTTTTAGTTGTTTTAGAATTAATTAATTAATTAATTTATTTATTAAAAACTATAATAAACCATTAAATTGGAGGAATGAGTTGCAGGGCTGCAAACCTCAATTAAATAATCGTTTTTTGAAAAAGAAATAATGGCATTTTATCTTTTTTGATAAAATAAAAAATCCTATTCACAAAAGTATATTTTTTGCTCAATTTAAAGGAAAAAATCATAAAAAATATGCTGTTTTGGGAAGGGTTCTGAATAATTCGCTCAAAACTGCATTTTTAACAATTTTTCTTTTAATAAGACCAAAATGTGACTTACTAAAAATTGTTACCAAATAAACAAAACACAAAACAATTTAAAAAATAAATCATAAGTGAATAATAAACACACAAAAACTTTTTAGAAAACAACAAAATTTCGTGTGGCAAAAAACAAATTAAGGTAATCATAATATTAAAACAATAAACCGTTCAAACATTACACATTTATTTAAGTTAAATGAGTTTTTTGTACATGACAGCATTTTCTAATTATATAAACAATAAATATATGTTACATCGAAAATTATATACCAAAATATAATCTCCAATCAACAACCCAATTAATTGTTATTCTATGGCATTGAAGAAGATGCCAATTTATCAAAATTTGGTTCAAGACACGAATTACATATTATAATAATTGCCTTCAACAGTTCATCAGATAAACAAGTCCTAATATTCGTCTTGATCAAAGTCAAAGAAGAAAATCCCTGCTCACAACAATATGAAGCCAAGAATAAACAAAGAGCTCTTGCAGCCATTTGGCTTAACTCTGGGTAATTTTTTTACAAATCTACATTTAAGTTCTTCACTTCTAAATATTTTTTCCAGTGTAAATCGTAATCCATTTTGTATATAAAACACGTCTTGTTCAAATATTTGAACTTCTTCTTTTATTTTTATGTTTGGGTCTTTCCCAATTGCATCCATTAAATTTCTGGAATACAACAAATTATCGTAACACTCTAGTTCTTTGATTTCAGAAAAACGGGTTTCCAAATCAGCTTTGAGAGCAATTATAGTTTCTTTATGAAACATTCGAGGGAGATTCACTTCGTTATTTTCAATAAAACATTTTGCTGTTGGTAGTTTCGAATAAGTAGAATCATTTATACATTTTTTAATTTCTTCAATTTCAATTTTTAAACTTTTAATTTGTAAAATGTAAAAATGTAAATCTGCTTCTTTCTTTTGTAAGTTAATATTGACTTCATTCATAATGGTAGTAATGTCTCTCATAACACAAAGATCAAATACAAAATTAAAATCTGTCAATAAAAACAAAAAATAATCATCGAGTGTTTCTTTTGTTTTTACTCTTTCTCTCTGTCTAAGTTCCCTTAGCTCGTATTTTAAGTTTAAACACTTGTTGTTGGGATTAAGTGGAGTTGGTATTTTGACGACTTTAACAATTTCTACACCTCTTTTTTTCTCGCTAATATTTAAAGTTCGTTTTCCGCCATCTCCACAAAGAACAGTTTTTGTTCGTTGTGTATAGACAGGGCCATGTGTATTTTCAACTGTTAGTTTTTGTTGTATTGATTTTGCCATAAGTGATGTTGTTGTTTTTTGTAATTTGCTTTTGAGTGGAAAGTAATGAGGGAGTTTTTTGTTGTAAGTATTACCAAATGTAGAAGCCTTAATGGTAACACATTTGTCATTGTTAATATTTATATTAGGAGGTGTGGATGAATGAACAATGGCATTTGATGACTTGTGAATTTCACTTGTCAGAGAGTGTTGTTCTTTTTCTTGAAAATTCATACTATTTGAATTAATAAACATTTTCAAACAAGGTATTGACTCGCATTCCAAAACCGCTATTATTTGGGGCAAAACAAACAAAAAGCGAGTAAAACATTTTTCATTCGAAAACCAGCGTATTTCTATGTTTTTTGGAAGTGATTTCAGTCCTTTGATTTGAATTAAATCTTTTAGAGCGTTTCTTGCAGTTGGACATTTTCTTATTGCTCCGATTATCTTAAATACAATGATGGCAATTTCCGAAAAACTATTCATATCAAACAATTTCATGTTTTTTAATAAGTTATAATCGGTGTCATCGTTAAATGTATAGTTGAATTTATCACCACTTTTTTCTTTTTTCACCACTTTAGCATTTAGAGCTTGTTGCTGTACGAAGCATTTGTTCAAGTTTATTTCGTTAATTTTACCCAAATCGAGACATCTATTGCGGATATCCCCAGCATATAATATCAATGCTCCCGCCGATTTACCAAAATTAGAAGAACAAGAGTCAGCAGCACCACCTGATATTTTGAGTGCTGAAATGTATTTTCCAATCATTCTTGATATCTGCCTTGACATTTCTACTCCCGTTTTTCCTTTACATTTATCAAAGTCTAGAATAGAAACGTGTTGGTTGTAATTTGAATCTATATATTTGATAAATATTATGATATATTCAACTCCCATCCAGTCAGTGGTTGTGTCAACACAAAATGAACCACATATACATTTTTGTAGTTCCGTCTGCATGATTTCTTCTAAGTTTTGACAGATTTCTTTGGCTTTATAAGATAAAGTTGTCCTTGATAAAAGTGTTTTATCTTCGTGATCTTATTCTTTAAGTTGTTTTTCAACAAGTTTCCTAACTGTAAACGACATTCCCTTTTTACATATTTCATATGCACATACATATGAACGTCTTTTTTCATCAAATAAAAGATTTATCGTGTCGTTTTTATCTTGAGTCCTTCTAAATAATTCATAAAGCCTATTTATTACTAAAAAGTCTCCTTTAACGTTTCCATTGTGTTTACATTCGTAATGTCTTGTGCATTTTGACTACCCTCCTTTGAATGCGATTTTAAAATCACATAAAACACAACAAGCAGTTTCATTATGTCGAAAAAACATTATATTTTTTAGATAATTATTATCAAATGTAGAGTTGATTTGTTTTTGAGAAAGTCCAAATTCAGACTTTTTCTTTTTGCTTTCCATCATTGACTATTTGATTTTTGAGTTTATTTTTGTAAATAAATGATTGATATTTCTGTTATGTAGAATAAAACAACAATTTTATAATAAATGATATTTAAATAAGTATTGTATTAATAAGTAAGTTTATTGAAACTCGTTTTTGAAGTATAACTGTTTTTTTTTTTGTTTTTGATGTTTTTATTATTAAAATACTTAAGGCTTTATGTAAAAAAATAAACACAATTTCATTAAATTGATTATTATTTATTTATTTTATAATATAAGTTTTTAATAGTTTCACATAAAAGAATTAATAAATTCAAAGGTTATTTATTGGCTATTTATTGGTGTTACAAAGTTGTTTTTATCATTTTAGTATTTTGTACTTTCAATTTTTACTGAAGTATTTCAAATTATTTTTTTTATTTTTTTTGTTTTTTTTTGACACAAATAACAAACTATTACCATTAATTTAATTTACTATGTTTTAAAACTATTATAAAAACATGAAAAATTGTTATGGCTTTTCAAAATTACATGAAACTATACTTTCCATTCCTCATTATTTGAATGGTTTTCTTTTTTACCATCATTTTAAAATGTGTATAGTTTGGACGATTTTGCGGCTAGCCATTCTTTTATCACTACTGGCTGACAAATCTTAATTAATTTATTCAACGAATTAAAAATAATAGTTCCAAACACAAATTCTGGCTGAAAATATTTAAAAATTAAGACGGGCTAGCCACCAGTTGAATCCGGTTTGCAGCCCTGATGAGTTGTTAAAAAAAATATGAAAATCTTTTTAATATTTTTTATTACTATTTTATTAGAGAATTTTTAAATTAATAAATGAATTTAAACTTAAAAGTTGATATTTTTTATTATTCAATATAACAAAGTGTATTAATTCTAATTTAAATTAATTTCATTTGTGAAGTTCAAATTATTTAAGTTAAAAAATTATAGATAAGTTACAAAATTAATAATAAGTATATCTCACAATAAGAAGTTAATAAATCGATCCCGAAATATTCCATTAAAATAACTTGAAATGACAAATAATAATAAACAATAACTTTCATTTTAATTGTTAATTTAACGGCACATTTTTCATTTGGTCTGTTTTATTACAGGTTGATACATCTGATATAATAAAAAGCCATTAACTAATATAATTGTTTCTTTATTTTTAAATTATCGATAAAAAACAATAATAAAATAATAGTATCTGTTATTAATAAAATATAGTATTTTCAATCAAAGCATTTCTTGTTTGATTGAAAGAAACATCCTCCACAGTTAAACTGGAAATGTACTTTGATGACTAACGAACTTCAAACGAGTCAATTCCTCACGACAAAAGGCCCAGTGCTTTCTTCGATTTGTCATGTTGTTTGTTTCTATTGTTATATTAAACAATTCTAATTCCAATTCATTATCTTTTCTTTGTTATAACTTACTATTTGAGTTAATACTTAAACGACAACCTTCGTGAAATAATAAAATTTCTATTAACAAATAGTTACTCAATCCACTTGACCAAAACGTCGTAACAAATGCAGATGTACTTCTAGGCTACATTCTTGCACAAAACTCTTTTGATGGATTTGTCGACTTTTGTTTACGTCACGATTTTGAGTATGGCTGTTTGTTTAGTACAACTGTTAATAGTATTTTCATTATAAATGAATTATACCTCTCCACAGTCCAAATCAATAGTTAAAATTCTATTACAAGCATTTCCAGTGAATTATAACTGACAGACAGACTCGAGTCTTTCTGATAGCGAATTTTTCCTGCCGATCTTCAATTCCTTTAGTACGAGGTACTTAGGCAATTTGGTGAATTTAATTAGTAAGACGGTGATTGAAATAGTTCAAGACGAGAAGTTCTATATTGACGTTCCGACGTTATATTCGCATGACACGACCTCGTCGCTGTTTCTCCGGTCGATCGACTCGTTGGTCCACATGTCGTCGATAGTCCACACGATCATATTAAGTCACATTGAATATTTAGAACCGTTGTTGGTGTTTATGAATGTCATCCCGAACACTTCCGAGGACGTGGAACCAAGATTTGTTAAAGACTTGGTGTACTTTGTTGTGTCCTCTTCATTAAAAGAGCGCTCGGAATTGTGTCGAATGTTTAATGCGGAGAATAGTCTTGAGACGTCAACTCGACTTGAATTTATTAGTGGAGTCTTTTTGGAGATGTGGAATCCTTCACAAGGATTTTTACAGGAATTTACTCTCCCGTGCGTGTTGCCAGAATTTGGAGAAAGACTAATAGTCGGTCTCTTGTGCGTGGAAAAAAAGTCCACGTTTGTGGAGGAAAGTGAAGAACTGGGGTTTATCGAATTACTACAAAAATACTATTGTTCAATAGCTCTTTTACTATCAACACAAACAGCAAATACACTGGCAAAAGCAATTGGAATGGACAAGTTCTATGTGAAGGAATGCGTTCTAATGGGAAAAAAACTGCATTATGAAATTGATATGATCACGTGTTCTAAAAACAGCGAATTGTTCACAAAAATTCAAGAATTTGATACAACAAAAAAAAATTGTATCGATTCGAAAAAAAATCAAGAAGATTTGTATGAGAAGTGGTGCGAAACGAGAAGAAGCAACACAAAACTAAAACAAATCAAATTCTCAAATCTGGAGATCCAAAGTCAAAGCTCAAGAGAAAACTCATTGAAAAGTGAAGGCGTCGACTCAAATAGCGAAAAAATCTCATTCAAATATACACCAAGCAGAAATTCTTTAAAGGCAGATTGGATGTCTCCTAAACACCCCGAATCCCCCAAAAATAGTAAACTTATTATTAACGAAAAACCAATGTTGGAACTTAAACCTAATAGAAATTCTCCTGTCAAAACATCTTCAGCTATTTCTCTCACTACAGAACTCCCACGAAAAAAGAAAAGAAAGAGATCGTTTGTCGAGGCAATATCTTGTTTGGCTACTTTCGGACCAAAAAAAGACTAAAGAATGGGAAACTATTATTAAATTATTAGTGTTGTGTATAGATTATTTGTTATTATTGTTTTTCTATATTTTATAATAATTATATATTATAATTTATTATTATAATTTATTTATTTTTATATTATATTTTATTATATTTTATTATGATAATAATTATATATTAAAATTTATTATTATAATTTATTTTTTTAATAATAAAACCCATAATTTTTTATTTTTTATCATTTGTTATACTTATTACTTATTAAATATAAAAATTATATGATGAGTATTGCGTTATCAGATGAAAACTAATTTATTAGTTATTTGATTAAAACCAAGAATTCTGATTTTTTTAATTATTTTTAATAAATAATAGAAAAAAAATAAACAAAAAAAAATTAGATGAAAAGGAAAAGAGAGGAAAACACACAACAAATCTTTCACCAATGCAATCTCACGAAACAGCAAGATGGAACTTTTCGTGTTGACAACATGAAAGGGAAGATTTTACAAAAACTAATCAGCGAAACGAGATTTAGTGAGATAGAGACAATTTGTTTTCAAAATCATTGCATCGACAAGGATACGGCGTCTGCTTTAATTCAACTTGGAAAAGCAAAATGCGAAGAAAAAATCGAAGTAACACCGAAAAGCATCGTTTTGAAGGAACTCATAAACGAAGGATATAAAGTTCGATCAACAACAAAAGGATACATCGCGGTTGGAGACGTGCAAATGAGAGAATCACTTTTAATGGTCGTTCCACCAAATCAAAAAGTTGAATTTTTCAAAAGTCAACAAATTGATAAAAAGATTGAGAGTGTTGGAATGACGAAAGGTTTAAAAGAGGAAAAAAATAAGAAGAATGCAAAAAATATTATTGACAGAGTATCGCACGTTGCTGTCGTGGACAAAGACGTTGTTGTGTTTGTATCAGTCAAACAGTCGAACCTTCTTGATTGAATTAAAAACTGTACCAATGAAATAGTTTAATTATAGCAATTGAAATGGTATTAATTATTATTCAACTTTTGTAAATAAATAATACTCTAATATAAAGGTTAAATGCCTAAGATATCGAGATGATAAAAATTAATTAAAAAATGAAACAATAAACTATAAAACCTATTGTGAATGTCTGAATCTGTATCACAGCCACAAAAAGTTGCTTCTGTTGCACAAGTTGAGGATGACAACTTTGAATTTCTGATCGACGGTTCTACTATGAGTTCGTCATACCTGATGCGCGGCTGCAAACATCCACATAAAGTGTACTTCCACCACTACTGCAAAGAGAACATCCCAATTGTGAAGAGCCCTCTAAAAGAAAACGGTGTTTCTCTGTATGATACGTACCTTACTGACAATACTGAGGCATTGGGACAATTTCAGACGCGTGGAATCATTTTGTTGAAATTGAATAGCATTGCGAGAGGTAATTCGATCATTCAACCGCAAACAATTGAATTGCTCATAAAATTATACGAGTGCGACATTCTTCCGTTGACACCAAAACACACGCAAAACACAATTTCGGGAAATACATATCATATCGCGGCGATCGGGAAAGCACTTTATGGGGCAGGGGATGTGATGTACAAAGGAGAGAAGATGAGCTGTGCAGAGGCTATGACGAAGGAAGGTCTTAAACCTGTTGTATTAGAGGAGATGGAATTTGACACGTTTTTGAATGGAAATGAGAAGAATGTGATGGACGTGTGTCGGTACTCAGACATCCTTTATAATACATTTGAAGCCCTCGCAATCAATCTCGTTATAGTGTGTAAGAGAGAAGGATTCCTTGTTGGAGACTTGGCACCACTTAAGAATTTCTCCACAAAAGGCCCAACGAAAATTGGGTATTTGTTTAGAGATGCTCTGACCGTCAAAGCTAAAAAACACCAAAAAGACGCTGATAAAAAGTGTGATAAAGAAGTCCAAAAAAGTGATAAAATGGAAGAGAAGCGCGCTGAGGGAGACAAAGAGGAGAAGAACGTAACAAACCCAACTATTTTTGACATGATCTGTTCGTTGGGAAAAATATACGACGTATTTAACATGGACAAAGAGCTAATAAAGAACGAGATAAATATGATGCGTGTTGGGACTTACGCAACCAAAACGCGTGAAGGTTCAAACACTTTCCCAATGAAGTGGGGCATTGGAAATTACTGTGATGTCGTTAGGAGACAGCTCATTGGCATTTCAAAGGACCTGGTTCTCTTCTGTAAATCATATGGTGGATATGTCAAATTCGGTACATTAGCGGTGGAAGAGGAGAAAACTTCTGAAGAGAAGTCCCCTTATTACAAACTCAAAATGACTGTGGAAAAGTCGCTCAAATGTGTCGCTCGTTTTGCCGATCTCAATCTCGGGATTGCAATTTCAGAAAATGACAACATGAGGTTAAATTCCGTTTTCGAAAACCTCAAAAATATTGGAGCTGAAAAACTCGAATACTCAATTCGTTTTGGCGATTTTAGAAAGACTCTCAAAGAACAACATCTTACTCTTTAACTTTTTTAGTTAATTTTTAGTTTGTGAATCATTTAATCACAAGTTTCAAGAAAATTTATTATGATTATGTCTAGTAAATTAATAGTTTAAAGTATTAATTATTATAAATAGTAAGATAATAGTAAAAAACCATATAAATAGTTTCACAATAAATCACTTATCCAGAACAAGATTTTGAGAGAGGATCTTGTAGGAGAACCTGCAGCTAAAAGAGAATGCGATAATAACGAAGACATATCTGACGAGGTCTTGGAGGTCGAACGGAAGTACACGGACACTAAGTTCAAGACCGAATCCGAGGAGGAAAAAGTTGTAGACCTTTACACAGATAACAGCAAAGATGAAGAGTATAAAGTTCAAGAAGAAAGTGATGACTGTCCTTTTAACAACAACTCCAAAGAAATTTGGTGGTTCACTTTGGATCTTTCCGTCAGTGCAATCCGAGTGATGGGTTGAGATACTAGATTGTATAGTATAAGTATTAATTAAAGTAATTGATAGAAGTATAGTTATTAACAAATAATAACAATTAATAAAATTAAACTATACAAATATGGTAAAATGTAATTAAAAATAATAAAACAAACAGCGATTGGACTTCTCTTTGGCTCGATGTATAATCTGTCCAAGAAGACAGAGTAAAACGTGTTTGCAAAGCCGAAGAAAATGCCCGTTACAGAAAAGACCATACTGAGTTCGTCAATTTCGTAATAGTCGTTTGAGTATCCAAGCCCACTCTTCATTGAAACCATCGCAAAGTACGATGCGAACATCGACACGACAAGAACTGTGAAAACACGGACCAAATTTCTGGTTGAACGGAAGAGTTTAGTGTGAGTCTCTAAAACCTCGGGGTCGCCTATTCCGTCAGCCCCCTCATTTCATCAAAAAACAGCATGAGATTGTTATAATTATTGTACTACATTTAATAGTTTATAAATAATACATTATAGAACTATAACAATGTATTATATTATATAGTAAACGTGTTAATAAATATAGTACAAACTGGTTTTGGTAAAGAAATACATGACGACGAGAAAGCCCTGAAGCGTAGCGTTGACAAAAGTTGCACTCACGATTGATGAACTCATATCCGCAGTGAAAAAAAGGGAAGTAAAAGTCAAGACTCCGGAAACAATAAAAGCAACAAAAGCCGAACTTGCGACTTTTTTAAGTGCTTCATACTTATCGTCTTGGGTCATATCATTCACTCTCATATTTCTCTTTTTCAAGTACTTTCTTTTCGTTCTTTTTAGAATTATCAATTTTCAGAGAAACTATAAAACAATAATAAATATATTATTAATTGTTAATTGTTGATTAACTATAATTTATAAATAATACAAATAAATATTTTTAACATTTTTATATATTAGTTTATTTATAATATTTTTAACTAATAATAAAAGTGAGAGGGTTTACTTAATTAAAAAGAATAATAGAACTTAAAAATAGTAAAAGACGGAGTTCACAAGACGATACATGGAGGAATGCTTGCTTAGTCAAAGTAGGATAGGAATCCCGTGTTTGTTTTGTGGATGAGGAAATGCCTGACAAGCATTTTCATGTCTCATCTTTTCAAACAAACACCATAATCTATTATTATAGTTAAATTATAATATAATGAATATAAATATGATAATTATTATTTAATACATAGTTCTTAGTATTATTCAATATTATAAATAATCTCAAAGTCTCATTTTTTGAAAAGGAGAATAAGAGATCATTTAAAGTGCTAAAAGAGGAGATGAAAAGAGAATTTGTTGTCATGAAAAAGAAAAAAGAACTTAAAAATTGACAAAGTTTAACTCATTTTTAGTTCCTCAGTTCTTAAGGATGTGGGTATGGCACTTACCACAAGTCAATCTGTCTGAGTGTTGAGCCAAGAAGCAAGCATGGCCACATTTCTTGTTGGTGCAGGCCTTTCTGAGTCTCTCGACCTTTCCTTCAGCAGTGACGGAGTAGAGCTTGAGGCAAGCCAATTTGACTTTCTTGTTGACGTGTTTCTTGTGCTTTGGTTTTGATGCGTCTTTCTTCTTTGACTTCTTGTTCTTACCACCTTCAAGGCTGCCCATTTCAAAGAGTGAGGCGCTGCAAATGACATCATTCTCGGCAAGGATTTTGCTTCCGTTGAAAAGCTTTCCACAAGACAATCTGGTCATAACCATACCAGCAGTCTCATTGGCGGAGAGTGTGATGAGCTCGCTGTTTCCTGAGAGTCTCTTGATGACGGCTTGCATTGCGAATTATTTGTTTTGCAATAGGTTTATATCACAGGGTTTTTCATATCATTAGTATACTATTAGTATATTATATTATAATTATATTTTTATTAGTCTACCATATTGTAGTATATAGTTATAATTTAACTATATTTCAATGGTTTGTTAAATAGATATAAATAATAATATTTTAATTATAATTAGCAATCCATCAAGTTTTGGAGGGATTCAATAATGTTGTTGATATCAATACGTGATTCAGGGACTTGTCTCCAAGTCTTTTGAATCAGATCGAAACACGTTTGATTCATATTAACTGCTTTTTCTAACCGGTTTCCAGAGATCACAAATTCGGCGATTTTCCATGGGAATTTGAATTTGGGTGTATTGTACGCTTTACACCACCCGAAACACTCGTACATTGTTATTGCCAAAGAGTATATATCTGCAGCTGTTTTGTACTTCTTTTGATCTAGAACTTCAGGCGCCATGTAAGTTGGTGTTCCAATGCCTTTTGTGAATGTCATGTTAGTCATTAACATGTTGATGTTTCTTGATGACCCGAAATCAGTGAGTTTGGCATTTATTCCATGCGTTAGATCCATAGAAAAAATCAAAATGTTATCAGGTTTGATGTCTCTGTGTAAGATCCCATTGGAGTGCAAATATAGAATGCCTTTTGAAGCGTCTAACATCATTTTAAGTCTTAAGTGAAGTGTTATTGTGTCGTCTGCTTTGGTTTTTATTAAATCATATAAAGAACTATATGGTGCATACTCGGTGACCATACTTATTCGATTTGGAACTAAAACAGCACCATAAAAGTGGACGATATACTCACTGCGGAATTTGTCCATCATCTCTATTTCGTTTGTAAACTCTTCAAATATATCGGTAGTAGTGGTGACACTTTTCATCTTTTTGATCGCTACTTTGTTTCCTCTAAAAGTACCTAAATACACAATTCCAAAGGAGCCTTCACCTAACTTCTTTTCTGTATCTAACTCGTCGGGATCAAGGTGTGTGGTAATCTCAGTCTCAACTTTTAATCGTATCGTACTACTATACTCAACACCTTTTCGAGGATCTAGACAAGTCACAACAAATTGATCATCAATTTTACACGTAAAGTTTGGAGTTATAAAGATTTCGAATTCACACGCTCTGCCTTTCTTTAAGGTGATTAATGAAGGTGTCACTTGAAGTGAAAACTTTTCAGAATTTTTAATTGATATCTGTATTTTAAGGGTGTGGGTATTTGAGTTACCAATACAAAAAATATCTTTGGTCTGAGTTCCCACTGGAATAGATTCTTTTTGATCGTCATTTCCTTCAAAGACAATCGTCTTTTTGTTTGTTAGCAGTCCACATTCTTTATTTAGAACTTCAAAATTGATGTTTGAACGTTTGATTTCAAATTCACACACATTACTTTGTTTCTTTCTTTTTCTTAATTTATTTGAAATTTTAAAAATTACTATGCAGGCGACTGTTAAGATAATAAGAATAACAAGGACGACGACTATAACAGGTACGCCTATTATCATAAAGTAATTTTTATGCGAAACACATTCGGTACCTGAACTTGACACTTCATAACCATTTTCACACAAACTGCACTTGTTGTTTTCTTCAGCCAAGCAGTGTTCTACTTCGTTAAACGGAACACAGGTACTAATTAAAGAAGATGTCGGGAGCAAAATGAATGAATTGTTGCATGAAGTACAATCAGATTGTTGGGAACCGGATTTTGAACTACATGTTGTACATACTTCGTCACATTTGGAACAGTATTGAGAGTCAATGTAAAATCCATCCTCACATAATATGCACCCATTTGATGTGATATTAAGACAATTGGTTATTTTCGACTCATGAACGCAGATACCTTGTTTGGTGTCATAGAAGTATCCAGCCGTCATGTTGCATTCTAAACATTTTGTTGCTTCATTGATACATGTAAGACATGATATGTCACACTTGATACAATCTTGTTGGGACAAGAAATGCCCATCTTTACAAAATACACAGCCCGTAGAAGTTGGGAGGAATGTATCGCATCGTTCAGATAAAGCACCAATTGCTTTACATGTAAATGTGTTCTTGTCATATGAATACCCAAAGTTACATGTAACACATCGTGTTGATTCACTCGCACATGTTTTACAATTCGAGTCACACACTTTGCACTCCCCTCCTGTTAAATAATACCCTTCAATACACCGTTCACACCCGAACTCATTGGCAATGTCACACCTTGCCATCTTTTCCGTACCACAAATATATTTACCATAACTGTCTTGGCTCAGTATTGTGTTATTATCACACACTTTACATTTGACATTATTGTTGTTATCTACACTCTCAAATTTGCAATTTTCAGTTGTAAGTCGTTCGCAATTTCCATTCGACGTTTTTACATAATTTTCATTACATAGAATGCAAGTCGAGTTGGAAAAAAATAAACAGTTAGCAACATTGTTTGCAACACATATTCTACTATTAAAAATGTATCCATCTTTGCACTCAAAACATGATGTATCGTCACAAAGAGAACAACCTTCCCCACAGTTATAACATACTCCAGTCTTAAGTCCATATCCAATCGTACATTCAGAACACCAATTACCTTTACCACTCACACACAACTCATCTTTAGAACACGTGTCATCTTCAAAATAATACCCAGAAATGCAACTCATACAAATTGAGGTGTTTTTACATTGGTTACATCCATCAGTTAAACAAGATGTACAAGTTGGTGGATTCACATTTAATAAAGTCGACGTAGCTTTACATTTAAAACACCCTCCTTTCGACTCAAAAGCACAGAATAAAGCACCTTTTCCAAACTTTTTTGTTGTTGGATAATATAAATTACATGTTATTACATTCTTCTCTGGTTCAGTATAGAAAGCACACGTGTTATTTGTTTCCAAAGCAACACATATCCCACTTGGTGAGATGGAGTATTTGCATGACTCACATCCAATACTTGACGTTATTTCGGCTTTGACACAAAACTCGGAATTAATGTATTCACTGCATACACCACTCCTTAATACTAACCCTATTTTACATTTAACACAATAAGTGCTGTTAACACATAATTCACACGAACTGCCACATTCAACACATCTCCCCGTATTGTTAACAACTGTTAAACACAATTTGCAATTTCCTTGATCATCAAATCCATTTCCTTCACTACAATAATCACACACAAAACCATCTCCTCCAAGTTCTGCATTTTGATGACACTGTGAACAACCAGCCATCAAATTACTGCACTGCTCACATATTCCATTGTTTGAGAAAAACCCATATCCACACGAAACACAATTCCCATTGTTTACAACGTAATTTCCAATACACTTTTCACAGACAAACTGAGTTGTGTAACCACACTTCTCACATATCGAAGACTCACCAGAGCATACTAAACGTTATTTATTCTATTCTGTTTTATTGTCAAAATAACAAACAGCTGCACGTTCCATCTTTCAAAAAGTAACCATTTCCACAGCTCGTGCATGTGAATCCAGTTGTTGAGCAACTTTCACATCCCGGAATAGACGTCGCACAATCACCACAGCTGTTATCCATTTTTAGAACGTAAGTGTCATTACATTCAATACAAATAGCGTTCGATGAACATTCTTTGCAATTGTCTCCACATTTAGAACACCAATTTCCATTTTTAAAGTATCCTTCATCACAATCAGCACACGAATCATCAATTTGACTACACTCAGAACAACCAATTTGTGTCGAACAGTCCAAACATCCACCATTGGACAAATAATACTTGTAGAGACATTTCTCACAAACATCTATTGAAGTAGGACAACTGTCACAATTAACGTCTTTACATGTTGTACACTTGCCACCAACTGCTTCAATGTTATTTTCACACATTTTGCAACCAGATTCAGTCGTGGAGCACATCACACACCCACTGATATCCGAACACAAAACACACTTATTTTCAGTGAGAGAGTACCCTTCTTTACATTGTGTACATTTTGCATTCGGACACACAGCACAATTCGTTACAACATTGTTGCACACATCACATGTGCTTCCTTTAAGATAGTAACCAGATAAACACGTCAAACACTTTGCTTCTATTGTTGAACACGTTAAACAAGCTGAACTAATAGTGGTACACGCACTGCATACACCATTATTCGGATACCCTATTGTACAATTTGTGCACTTCCCATTTGTGGTACAATTTTGACAATTTGTGAGGGTATTGCACTTATTACAGGAAGACGAAGACAAGTAATACCCATCAGAACACGACAAACACACAGTTGGGGAGTCGCATGTTTTACATGTATTTGATGTTGTATCCAAACACAGATCACAGGCTCCAGTTGTCGAATTCACAAAATAACTTTTTGAATTACAAGTTTTACAAGAGTACTTTGTTTTGTCACAAGTGTTACAATTAGCAAACGCGGTACCACATGATACACATTTCCCACTTTTTAAAGTGTATGCCTCGGAATTACATTCAATACATACAAAATTATTGTTACAAGAAGCACAGTTGGGTGTAATTTCTTGACAAGCTATTTGTTATTAAATGTCCTGTCATTTACAACAATACAAACTTTTACATGAAACTCCTCCCCCAACAAGACTTTCTTGTTTGTAGCCACTTTTACATGTTAAACACTCGGCTTTAGATTGATTACAAGTTGCACATCCTCCATTAATATTCGCACACTCGGAACATGAATTTCCATTAAAGTAAAACCCAACATCACATTTGGTACAAACACCTGATGGGCATTCAACGCATTCAGAAGTAACAGTATCACATGCTGTCTATTATTCCAATGTTGTGTAAAAATAAAAACAAACCCTTGCATGTCCCCACAGAAAGATAGTATCCCGTGGAATTGCAAACTGAACACACTTTTTCATTTGAGTTACAAATGGTGCACCCTTCAATTGAAGAGCATGGTTTACACTCGCCGTTTTCAAGGTAAAACCCAAAAATGCAATTTGTACATTTACTTGACGAACACTGTAAACAATTTGAATATTGTGTTGCACAGAGATCACATTTAGTATTACTCAAAATGTGATTCGAATCACAAACATCACATGCATAAGTTGTATTTGAGCACTGTTCACACCCTCCGATATCACACACTTATTGTTATTAAGAACGATAAAAACATTTAACAAACGTTTGCATTGTCCTTCTGACAAAGTGTATCCAGTCACACATGTTGAACAACTTTCTGCTGACATACACGTGTTGCAGTTGGTAAGCGAACACACTTGACACTCTTTTGTTGTTTGGTCCAAATAATATCGTGACGAACAACTTGTGCAGCTGTTGTTACTTGCAGCAACACACCCCGACATAATACTAAAATGTACACACCTTCCTTCATATAACAAGTTCTCACTTTTGCATAGTGTACAAACTTCACCCACGGCAGTTGTACAATTGACCAACTCTATATGTCAAAACTGGGCGTTTAAGAACAGAGAACAAACCAAAACATTTGTTATTTTCTAAGTAGTATCCATTCAAACATGAGTAACACTTTTGTTCCAAAGTTGTACTGTAGTTCTGACACGTCGCACAGCCACCTTTTGAACATGGAATACATTCTTCGCCATTTGGGTAATACCCAAGTGCGCAAGCGACACAGACATCAATTTGAAGTGATGTGTTATAAATACACTGAGTGCATTTGTCAACATATTGTTGACATGAAACACAGACATTTTCAAGTTTTAAGTCACCGGTGCATGAACTCTGTTCCTCTGTTTGTTACTTAAAGAATTGTGTTGAAACCAACAAACCAACATATACTCCTTTGCCTGTATCGGTTCCTAAATTCATTGAAGTTTCTTTGAAACACCACCCACCAATCAGATGATATCCTGAAACACATTTGGTGCATCGGGAGTATGCAGACGTTTGACAATTATTTAATGAATTAAGCAAACAATTTCCATCATAATTTTTGATGTAGTAATCTTCACAGTCGACACATTTCCCAGTTGTGTCACACCCCAAGTTTCCACAATTTAAACATTGAGCACAATTCGTGCCATTTTTGAAGTAACCGGGTTTACATGTTGTACATGTTATTGGAGTGCCAGTTTTACACACAGAACATCCGACAATTGCATCTTCACATGCAAGACATTTGTTTTGGGTTTGTGCATATGAACGAAAATACCCACTCAGACAACTATTTGCAGAACAACTACCTGTTGAACACCCTGTGCAATTGTATTCTTTGACGCATGATAAACAATAAAAAAGTGTTGGAGATGCATTAGTAAAGTCTTGGTCTAAACGATAGTTTGTATTACTACAAGAATTACACACACCACGTTCTGTATTACAGACACAATTTGGTTCAGAACATGCTTTGTGTTATTTAAATGAATTCAAATGAATAGAAAACAAACCTGGGCATAATCCAGACGCTGTCATTTCTAAATCGTTTCTACATGTCAAACACTTTTCCTTAGTACAGGACCCACACCCATACCAAATATCCAAACAACTGAATATATTTCCATTTTCATCAACAGAGTATCCATCAGCTGTCTGTGTACAATCTGTGGCGTTCCATTCAACACATGAATTATCAGGAGCAAATACCGTCTTGACTTGTTGTGAGATGGATAAAACAAATTAACAACAAACGGATACAAACACCGTCACGAAGGACATAACTGCTCAAACATTCTGTACAACTCGTTTTTGTACAACTTTTACAAGAATTAAATATTCCAGAACAACCTTCTTGTTACAAATATCGTCTTAAGAAAAGAAACAAACTTGTACATACACCATTGAAGAGAGATAACCTTGTGCTACAACCAAGGCACCTTGATGAGTCACATGAGATACAATTTGTGTCATACACTGAACAATCTAACAATTAGTAATTATATTAAAACTATACAACAAACTATAACAACGCTTATTGTAAATATACAAATCTCCACAATTGGAACAACCAGATAAATCACAGCTCTGGCAATGAGTACCAAATTTGGATATACATGCTATTTGTCATTTCATGTTATGTGATTTAAGAACAACAAACTTTCACACCCAACTTCAGTTGGGACATATCCATCTCCACACTTTTCACACCCCCTTGTTGAACACTCCAAACACGTTCCAACGGTGTATAGAGTTGTACACTCTTATTGTTAATTATAATTAAACTATAGTATAACAAACTAGTACATGTTTTTTCTAAGTTGAGCATGTAGCCACTCGAACACACTGAACAAGCACTCGCACTGGAACATGTGCCACATCCAGTTCCACATGATTTGCAAGAGAGTACCCCTTTACTATCTGAAACTTGATAAAACCCGTTATTACAAATAACACAAGACTCATACTTTGTTGGTGGGTATGTGTCGTAGTCATACTCAATGGAACAACTTTTACACCCCAAACCTCCACATTCAGTCGTTATTATTGCAGTTTTTGTTGTACTTGTTGTTGTAAAATGTGTTGTTAGTCCCACTGACACTAAAATCAAAAGAAGGTGTTGCACTTTCATTTGACAAATAAAGATCTAAACATTTTGACTAACATTTTTAAACTGATTTTATTAAATAGAATTGTAATTTTTTGAACAATAAATACTTCCTTTGATTATAAAATTTGTTGTTTTTTATTATAGAAACTTGTTTTAAAACATACATTTCATTAATTTTTAAAATGTTGTTCAGTAACTGAACAACATTTTTTAAATTTTTATTTTGATTATTTCAAAAGATTTTTTTAAAATAAAACATCGAATAGGTTCAAATACAGTCTGTCTATAAAAGTTATATTGATCATTTTAATTTAAAATTTTTAAACCATAAAAATGAATATTTCAAGAAGCTTTCCCAAAAATCCATTTTAATTGTTTCGGGTTTTTTCCATATTTTACCCAATGCCCATTGTTTATATAAAATTAAAGCTATTGTGTCCACCAGATGAAGTTTGGGGACTGACTTTATAATAATAATCACAGAACAACAATTATATTGATATAAATATAATTATAAGTGACGCTGAAATAAAAAAGAGCATTAGCGAAACTATTCCAAATATTCTTGCTTTATTATCTTAAGTTTTATTCATCACAATAATAAAAGCGCAAAGCCAAGGGATGATTAAAACAAAACCAAGTGCAAATAGTATCCACACCAATTTAATATTGTTTAATTCTTGTTCTGGACTATACTGTTCTTGTTGAGATTGAGGCACAAATATATAAGTTGGACATCTCCACTACTGAATGGGTCTTGGTTAACTTCGTTAATTAACTGTTCACACTTTCTGTTTTGTTGTTCTTGATGTTGTGTAGTGTTCATTCTATTTTGTTCTCAAAATGTAACAATCAATTTAAATACCAAATAGACATTCCTCTTTATTTAAATCCATAATTATTTTAATAATCATTTGAAATAAAAATAATATCTATTTTTTATACTATTATGGATTTTACTATATATTATAGTTTATTACTATATTTTAGTTTTAATTCAAAGAAGAATATGTACTGGATCAGTCTTATGTGTATATCAACTCTTCAATTCAATATGGTCTTGTTCACCATTGAATTTTATAACTTTTATATCCAATATCAAAGACAATGTATTACGAAAAGAGATAGTTTACAGATTCTGGCTTTCACACATCCGTGTCAGCTCTCTTCACAAAGTGTATTCCATCCCCTGGCACCACTGTTGGTAATATCCAGTCTACCCACCTCTTCCCCATGACTTCGTTGATATTCTCTTTTGCTGTTTTTGAGAACATCGAGACTCTCTATTCATCAGTTAAAACCGTTTCAATAGACCAACCAACTTTATTACTATTATTGTAGTATTATTATAGTAATACAAATATACTATTATTTTACTATTGTTATAGTATTACAAATATAGTATTATTTTGGTATTATTATAGTATTGTAATTAATTTATAGTAATGGTAAAATGTACCAATAAAATATAGTACAAACAAACTGCTTGTGTTGCTTTGTTTTTCCTAAGTCCTGCCAACTCGATCATTTCTTGACCGGTAGTGTTAATACACAAATGGTAAGTGTGTGTCACTGTTAACATTAAAATGCCGAACACCAAAGCGCCTTGGACGACGCCACTAAAAATTCGAATGGGAGCTTTGACTTCGTCCCACCACGTCCCCATTTGGTGGTGTTGTTCAACGAAATCCCTCCAAAATCCGTTTGCGTGCCAACAAACGCCCAAAGAGAGCATAAGAGGTGCATACCACAAAAAGAGAATGAAGTACTTGTAATTCTTCTGACCAACACACTGACCAATCCATGGACAGTGGTGGTCACGTCGTAAAATGCACTTGCCACACTTTTTGCAATGGTAACTCCGATTGGGACGGAAGGCGTGACACTCCCCACAGTACTGGGCTGGATATAACATGTCTATTAACTTCTGCTTCTTGTCTACAGAGAGTTGGTACCTCTCCTTTGCATACGTTAACTCTATTTCGGGGACGTTAGGAAGCCAGTCTAAGGGAGGGTTGCCGGGAGACGTAGAAACTGCTTTATAGAAGGTGTAACACATTAAAAGATAGAGTAAAAAACAAGGAAGAAAAAGTACCATTCGCAGGGGAGTGATTGGTGGTTGACAAATTTCAAGAAGAAGTGTGGAAAGGCCTAAAATAAATATCAGAAACGCGGCTATGGTCGGGAAGATAACAGACTGGAACTTGTTGCTTAACTCGACTCGCCGCTGGGACCGCATCATCGCCTTTTGCTTTTAGAAGTTCATTTCTCAGAGATTCTTATAATTCAATTAATAGTTACAATTATAATAAATATATCAATAAATTACTATTAAAAAGTGATGAGAAATTTGAAGTGAGGATTCGATGTTTTTAATCAACGCTCGGACTTTAAAGTATGACGAATTGATTGGAACGATGAATTACAAAAATTGCAGCGAACAAATCGAAGACAAAGAAGTATTTAAAAGCAAATTGCGTTTGCAAAACTTGTTCGTGGGTAATGTTGATAGTGACAGACACAAATTGGAAAATCAGGCCAGTGTAAACTCGGCAGCTTTGATAAGAATTGGAAGTACAATACTGCCGACACAGACAATAATAACAAAGATGATCATACACGAGCAGATGATATAAAACGCTTTTTTGAACCTTCCTTTCTTCGTCAATTTTTTGGATGTCTGAATTCTGTGGACACTGAGCTGTGTGTACTCTTGGGCAGTTTCGCAATTTTTGCATATGTCGTTGATCATCTCGCCTTGCATCTGTACCAAAATGGCAGCATCAACAAATGTTTGTGACAAGTCATCAATGCTTCGTACAATACACAAGATCTCGTCATGACGCGCCTTAATGTAAGCCAGTGTTTTCAAGCCGTCTGTCTTATTCATTCTCCTTGAGGCTTCTTTGACCAGTTTTGACACAGAAAGTTTCTTCTTAATTTCTTGTTGTGACGGAATAACCTGAACAGTTGAAAGCTCGGGAGGCAGATTGTTTATTCCCATTTCTTTGATTTGTAATTGATAATTTTCGACCAAATCATTTTTGATGTTATCTTGTGCTTCTCTTGACCCCCTCATTACCCTGACAAAAGTTTTAGAAAGTGTTGCTGTGTGATTTTGCCGTATTCTGAGCTCGCTTGGAGTGACTTCCGAAAGTGTCCCATTTGTATAATCAACCTCGTACTGATCGTTCTGTTCTTTCAGTTTGGCGATCTTCTTCTCGACCTCTATCCCTTCTTTACACAATGTGCTAACCAACGCTTTCAACTCACCGCCTTCTTTTCCAATGTCTCGTTGTTTCATCGATTTTAAAAGCCGTTCGTGTTTGATTTTCAAAAGGGCGGTGTTGTCTTCTACGGTGTTCAACTGCCTCCTAATATCATCAACCTCGTCCAAAAAAGTTTGTATTGGAATTGGGAGCTTTTCAGGCTCGCCAACACAAACCACGTCTTTGAGAACTGATGCATTCTCCTCAAAAACTTCGGATGCGACTCTTTCAGAATCGACAATTGCCATTGTTATAACGAAGTACTTTACCTCTCTATTCTGCCCTTAAGCACTCTCCCTTTCCAGCAAACTTCTCATTTTTTGAATCTTTTTTTTATGTTCTGCAAATTAAAAATATAATTTATTTTACTATTTAATTAATTTAAAAAATATTATATCAAAATTTAATCATAAATAAAACTACTATTTATAGTTAATACTTTATATAATAATATATTAATTAATAATTTTATTGTTATAAATTCAGTTATTCATTATATTAATAATTTCCTAATACTAATTTAACTTCAAAAAAAGATTCTTTGTACTCGTTTTTTTACCATAATTAAATTATACTCAAAAATAAATTATAATACAACTAACATTATAATACAAGATACCAATATTTTCAAATAAACCATAAATTAATTATTAATTACTTAATTAATATAGTACAATACCATACACTAGTAGTTGTGAAGAACTTCAAAACATTCCTTTGAACTGCAAATCAATGCAATCGCATCGCTACTGTGTAATAATGGCTGGTGGGGTCGGTTCCCGTTTTTGGCCGATATCACGTGAGGACAAACCCAAACAGTTTATAGACATCATGGGTGTTGGCCGGACCTTTCTTCAGCAGACCTTTGATCGTTTAAAGCCTTTAATCTCAGACGATCACTTTGTTGTTGTGACGTCTCATCACTACAAAGACCTTGTTTCCTCGCAACTTCCTTCCATTCCACAAGAGAACATTTTATGTGAACCGTTTCGACGGAACACTGGGCCATGTGTCTGTTATGCTGCGTATTGGATTCATTCTCGTGACCCCAAAGGAGTGATGATAGTCGCTCCATCAGACCATTTAATTGTGGACGCGTCCAAATTTGTCGAAGTAGTTGACTCTGCACTGAGTTTTGTCGAGACAAATCCAAACAAATTGGTGACCCTTGGAATGACTCCAACGCGGCCGGAGACGGGATACGGGTACATCAATTACTCCACCGAGACTCTTCCAAATGATATGAGTGACTTCAAAGTCAAGAAAGTGGTTCAGTTTGTCGAGAAGCCGACATTAGAACGAGCGTTGGAGTATTTAGGGCAAGGGACGTATGCGTGGAATGCGGGGATCTTCTTGTGGAGTAGTTCTGGGATCATTTCCGAGATGAAGAAGTATGCTCCCGACATCTGCGTGTGTTTCGATGAGATGCAGAAGTACTTTAAGACTGCCGAAGAGGTCGCTCGAGCTGATCGAGCGTATGAGAAGTGTCCGTCGATATCTATTGATTACGCCGTGATGGAAAAGAGTCAAGAAGTCTGTGTCATCTGTGCCGAATTTGGTTGGAGTGATGTTGGGACGTGGGGGTCTTTGTATTCATTAAAAGAGAAGGATGCGAGTGGAAATGTGAGTGATGGTGCAGTGATGTATGACTGCAAGAATTGTATAGTTCATAAAGATCTTAAAAAGTACGTTGTTGTCGAAGGACTGAATGATTATATAGTTGCAGATACTAATGACGCACTCCTCGTGTGCTCTCTCAAAAATGAACAAAAAATTCGAGATTTTGTCAATGACGCCAAAAAGAATGGTGGGGTCGTTTAAATCATCGGTTTAGTAAAATGTATGAGAAATTTAATTATTATTATTATTATAATTATTAGAAAAGTGTTTTTTTTGAATAACTAGAAGATACTATTATAATATTATAATATAGTATTATTGTAACAATTCTATTTTTTATTAAGAGTTAACTAGATGAAAATTTTACTTGTTGTTATAGAATGAAAAAACTAAACACTTTCACAACCCAAAACTTTTTTTTAAGAAGAAAAATAAGTAAAAAAGAAATTGTCCAAATCATTTTTTTATTATTTTTATTCCAAAACCCCTTTCTAACCCAAACCAGCCAATAGTCAGTTTTATTTTACTTAAAATAATTCAAAAATGAGAACTCAATTACCTAAGATTGATCAAAAATAATCTTTTTGGACGAAATTTCATATCGCTTTATTGTGTTACAACATTAAATATAAAAACGCTACATCGTCAATCCACTTCATAACAAACAATGTCAAATAGTCACATTAATAAATATGACGACAATTTAAACACCAATATCGTTACAATCAAATGACAATATACTTTTTATATAAAAACAACCAAATATATTTTGTCATTAGACCCCATCTTTCTTTCTAATGCTTTGTTCTTGTTTAACACAAATAAACTCATTCATGTTTATTTGTGTGACTATAAAATATACAATTCAAATTTGAGTTGATAAAAAAAATAAATAAAAATTTTCAAAAATTTGTTTTGTGTATGAAGGCAAAAAAAGGGTTTAGGTAAAAGAAAAAAATAAAAACTTATTATTATTACGTTTCTGTTTGGGACGTGTTAATGAAAAAATTATTTTATAAAAGAGAAGAACTACACATTATTAATAATAGTATTATAAATTATAATAAAAATTGGTGAAGATGATTTAATCAAATTGAGAAAGCGCCAATTTTTGAGGAGGTATGGTAATTGGCACCTGATTCACGATAAATTCCAATTGCTTCTCTAACGTATTCACCCTCCCTTGAAGAGTATCAACTGTATTTTCTAACACAGCTACGCGTCTGTGGTCTTCCTCGGCTTCATTTAAAACAGTAGTAAGATCTGATACAACAACTTTCATTCTTGTATAAGAATCATCAACGCTTTGTTTCTCCATTAAATTTTTAGCTTTTGTACCACTCTTTTTATGTCAACTTCTCACTTTGAGATTGTGACTTTCTTTGTCTTTTTCAGATTGAAGTGGTTTTTATAGTATATTTTTATAACTTATAATATAATTCAATTGAACTATATTTTATTAGAATTCATAACACATCAAATTGTTCGCTTCAATATTTTTTATTTTAGAAAAGTAATTATAATTATATTAAACATATAGTAATCATCTCATTTCATCACTTTATCGAATGAGATTGAAAACTTTCGAATGCGTGGGTATTTAGGGATGGAAAATGGGAAAATAGCATGGAAGTCCGCAAGAAGGAGACAATGGACACAAGCGACGACTTGTTCTTCGAGATCGTTCCGAGCGCTGACAAGAAGGATGAGTCTTCCAGTATTTTTTACTCGCATCGCCAGATATCAGAATTAAACAGCAACACCAGCCCAAGCAGACTCCAGTCGCCTGCGCCAAGCGAGGGTATTGTCATTAACATGGTCAACAAAGGTACTATCAACCTTGTTGGAAGTATAAAACTTAACACTGTCGGTGATGATGTTGTTCCCAATCTTTCTAAAAACTCAAAGTCACATAACAGTCAGTCGTGTGAAAAGTTATCCCCAATACCAAGAAAAAGAGATTTTACACACTCGTCGTCGAAGAAGTGGCTTGAGGCGCTCACTGTCGAGTCGGATTCTGAGATTACAACAGAAAGAACCGGGACAGGAGATTCGTTTGAGAATTACCTGGTTGAGAGGGTGCCTCTCAAAAATCGTCATTTGAAAAAATTGAAAGAGTGGACGGGCGCACATAAATTCAAAATTGTGATGAACAGTGAAATCGATGGGTTCTCGCCCGATGTATTAACACGGCGAGTTGAAGGAAAGAAGAATATTATGTTACTATGTGTGAGTGAAGCGGGGTGGGTCTTTGGGTGTTTCACAACTACTGCTGTTTCTAACAACCAAAAGACACACAGCCCAAATGATAAGAACTTCTTTGTCTTCTCGTTAGTCAATCCACACCATACAACCGCGATTAAAATCACACCAAAACAAATTGAGCCTTCAAAACTTACTATTTTCCCCTCAGAGAGTCATTGGATCTTTGCTGTTCAAGATGCGTTTTACATATCAGTTTTTCCCAATCAATCGTACATCGATAAGAACATCGAACAGACATTTAGAATCCCTTCAATTGTGGGAAAGGAATTGCTCACTGGAAATTGTGCTCCGGACACATTCACTACGACCAAGATGTATGCTCTTGAGTGGGTATGACTCTCGTGCATATTCACAACTTGAAACACGACTCTATGAACGGAAACGAGTTAATTACAATTTATATGTTAATTTCATCGAGTACAAAGAACAACACTAATATGTTCAATAAACAGAAAAATTAAACAGATTCCATGACCTTCACCAAATTTTTGATACTCATATGCATCTGGACGTACTTTTCATTGAGTTTCTCGAGTAAATCGTCGTTGTACAATCCAGTGACTCCAGCCGCCACAATCAGACCTTTGATTTTCTCGTCGAGTCGGCAGATTTGTTGGACTGCCTGTTCGAGTCCACTTGGCTTCCGTTCGTTCAACTTCTTGACGTACCTAGTTGTCTCCTCGATCTGTCCAAAAACCTTATCAATCGCATTGACATCAACAGTGTCGACAATTTCCTCAATTTTTGTCACCTTTTGTTGTATAAACGTGACAATATTTTCTCGTTTGATTTGCGCGTTGATGACTTTCGATCTTCGAATGACGTTAGGCAGCGCCACTTCTGTGACATAGATCTTCCTCACGACGTGTCTCTTCGTGTATTTGATTTGCTCGAATGTGTTCTTCTCTGTTGTTTTTCTGACTTTCGACACAATGATTTCGTCCGCAACGGTCGGACTTGCGTGCGCCTCTTCTCCTTGTCTTAACGTAGTTTTGATCATTTTCTCGAAGAGTTCTTTCTCGACTCCGACGCAGTAGATGTAATTCTTTTCTCTGTAATTGACCAAGAAGAAATTGACAGCAACGTGTTTGTCCTGCATGACATCAAACAGATTTGACAGTTTCTCGTGGCATTTCAGCACTTTTTTGAAGTTATTTTGTTTCAGATAGTACTTTGCCTCGCACCTCGAGATCTTAATAGCTTCTTCAAAGAAGTTAGCTCTTTGCATAGCGAAGAGTGCTCGTTCAAAGTGTTTAAACACGCTTTCCTGAGTCTCAAAGATTTGTCCATTTGCCGGAGGAGGTGTTTCGCACGTATAAATGTCTTTAATTTCGCTGACATCGATCTCAATCTTCAGCACACTAATTAAGTAGAACACCATATGTAACTCGCAGTTCGCCATTTCCGGGAAATTCGCGCGATTCTTCTGTGACTCCGATAGTCGATTCATCCACGTAATATGGAGTTCCGGGTTATTATAATATTCTTCAGAGAACATATAATACTTGTCCGCTATCTCATCACAGTCGCTCGTGTTCTTATCTAAAATCTTTAACTTCTTCATCACCTCTCCAACCTCTTTCTTAAACGTCTTGACGTCGTTCAAGTACTTCCGTTGTAATTTCTTCGAGACGTCCAACAACGAGGACTCTTCATCAAATTCGTTCCTCAGATTTAAGATGACAGTCTCCCTCTCTTTCTCTCTTAAAGGCGATACTCCGTCTTTAAATATCATCGAACTGAATTTCCCGAGCGCTGGACTTCCTAACGACTTCTTCAATTTCTTCGGATCAATTTTCATTAATCGACCTATATACCCCTCATCACTCCGACTCACATATCGCGTTATCTCTTCTATATTAGAATCTTCCATCTTCCGAATGTCATCATACAACAACCAAATCTGCGTCTCAACTTCAGATGTGATCACTGCCGATTTCGTCTTGTGCAGCAACTCTTCGATTTTTCTTTTGTACAATTTCCGCCCCGTTTCATTGCGCAATTCCGTCGCAACTAATTCTGAAAATCGCAACAAAATGCCTTCTAACTGCTTTCTCTTCTCGATGAAGACTTCTGAAGACTCTTTCAACCTCGTTCCACCACTTTGCGACAAAGAGCTATACCCTTCCTCTTTATATATAAATTTGACTTTATTCAATACTTCCCCTATCCCCAGCTTCTCCTTAACCTCCTCCGACTCTTTTGTGATATTCACAACAATGTCATCTATCCGTGTTAAATAGTTATAGATCCCATCTCCTATTTCCCTCATCACTTGAATTAATAATTCACATGATATGAGATCCACTCCACTCTCCATCTCCCCAATCTCTTTCTTGACTTTTTCATACAGAAAAACTAGCCCAACTAAATATCGAAGTTCTTCCGCTTGACTCTCTAACCCTTCTTGTTTCTTCTTCATCTCAACTTTAATATCGTACTTCCTTTTAACTTCATAAATCTGCTGGACTACCTTTTCACTCGAATTGATGACATTCGCCCACATCACCTCCCCCTTCTCTACTACTCCACTCACTTGAACTGACTTCCGGACCTTCTCCGAACGCTCTTCGACACGACGAATGATGACATCTAAGTCCTTCTTCCGAGATACTAAGAACTCAATTTCACACGGATCTCCTATTAAGTCGGAGCTCCAATGACGGAGCATCGTAGACGTCAGTGTACTCCACTCCTGCGCTTTCCGCTCACTCTTCTCATCACGCGATAAGAGCGAGGACTCAATCGAAGACAATTCGAGTGTCGCATCGTACCAATTCTGTCGCATCATCTCAACAGAACTAATAATGTCTAACATCGCATCGATCTCCTCGACACGACGAAGACCACACTTACTTAATGATTCAGACATCTCATCGAGACGCGAACGAAGCGCCTGACACTGTTTATGAACGTCGAAGATCGCGTATTTCTCTAATAATAACTCTTCAGGATGTTTGGTAGAAAGAGGACATATCTCCAAAACTTCTGAAGCTCGAGAGAAACTATGACATTCACTTTGTTGAATGTCATGTTGTATAACACTTTGAGGCTTCGGCTGTAACAGTTGAACAACTTCTCGGGAAACTGCTGTCATCATCTGCTCCGCTTTGGTCTTCATGTCTTCTCTCTTTCTTCTCATCTCCATCCCTTCTTCCACCTCCTTGTCAATCTCAAAAATGAGATGTGTCACTTTTTCTTCTAATTTCCCGACTTCTCGATACTTCTCGGAAATTTTCTTCGACCTGAAGTTGTCGAACAGCTCGCCCTCTCCAAACTTCAGGTACTCAACCTTGAACTTCTTCAACTTCGAAATGACTTCCGCAAGCACTCCATCATTTTCAGTTCTCCTCTCGTCGACCCTCATAAGTCCGATCGTTTCAATTAAAACCAAATTCAAGTCTTCTCGGAAGCTTACCTGGTCGTAGATCTTCCCCACCAATTTGCCATAATTCATTTCGCTCCAGTCCTTCCATTTTTTTGCTCCGGGCATTCGTCGATATTTCTCGTCTGCATTTTTGAGTTCTTCTGTTTGTGTTGTAAAATGGCGCTTTGACGTCATCTCGAATTCCTCAATGGAATTTAAGAGGACGTCCTTCCCCGTTACGCCACTCTCACAAATCGCTTTTTTATATCCGTTTGAGGTATTCTCGATATTCCCATTCACTAGAAAGTCATTCTTTGAGAAGACAAAAGTCATCTTCAAGCCGTCGGATCGCTTATATGGATTCTCATCATTCACAGCAGTCACAATACTCTCCATGATCGAATTGCGAACACACCCGTTGATACCAAATATATACACACGCTTGAAGGCCATAACACTGTTAATAAACTCACGAAGAATTACACTGTAGTATTCGCTCCACGACACCTCAAAAAGGGTCTTCGAAATGAACTCCCACAGCTGCTCCTCCCACCTCTCCGATTCATTCTTTAATACAGAAGGGTTACTCGTCTCCCCGTCGCTCTGATTTGGTATACACTCACACCGCGAAACAGGCGTGGAATTGCTCGGGTTCACGCGATCTAATAAATACATCATAATGTCCATTGAGGTTTTGGCTATTTCAGTTACTAAGACTCGCCCTCGTTCTATCATTCCCTCGTCTTTATGTGTTATTGTCATTTTCTTTTCAGATAACGTTAAATCTAATGGTTTCACTATAGTTCGTTTCCGTTGTGGGGTACTCAATGGTAACTTTATCGGCGTCCCAAAAAATTGTTGGTCTATTTTCTTTGATAATCGAAACGCTCTCGGCGTCGCTAAAATGGAATCTTTCGCCGTCTCTTTCCGCTTCGGCGTAATCTCATTTTCAGAAAAAGTTTCTTTACTCTCCTCTTTCGTTATGTTGAGTTCTCTCAATTCTTTCATATCTCGAGATTCTCGTAATTCCTTTCTCTCAATTTCTTTATCAAAACGATTTTCTTTTGAATTTCGCAGCGAATTCCCTTCAAAAATGCCACGTGGCGATTTTAAGATGCCCAACAACGCGACGACTTCTCGTGTTTTTTCGACAATGACTTTGCGTGGATTCGGCCGAAATTCATTTGGGAAAAACGAAAAGACCAAATTTGCTCGTCTCAAATTTTCTATTAAGATTTCTATTCTATTAGAAACTTCATTAGTTACCCATTGCCGTAGTTCGTCTTTGGGGCAATTTCTTATAATAGTAAGTAAAGAAAAATATAACGTTTTGATATCTTCCAAATCTTCACTTTCCGAGATTTTTGAGACTTTCCATTTACTGAAGATCTCCCAATCTTCTATAATTTTTAATACAACAACCATTAATCTACTAAACGCCTTTTCCTTGTCACTTTTAGAAAGAGAACCATCCAATTCATAACACGAAACTATCATAGCTAACACATTAATTCCAAGCCGCCCTTCATCTTTTCCCCGATGAATAACACTTAATAGATTTCTTATAATAACATTAACGGGGTATCCCAAGTTCTCTTCTTTGTCATCATTAATACACACCTCACACTTCAAACTCCAACTCGACGACTTAAAAAAGCCTTCCATTAACATCGACACTTCACAGAACTCGATCCGCAGTAAACTTAAGTATTGCATGATCGCGGAATCTTTCGCCATCACGTGGATCCCATCCGCTGAAATCGGATTCGCAAGGATATCTAAATGGTTCTCCATCATCTTCGAGACATCTCCGCGATTCCAGATGTTCAACATGCGCACGAGAAACTGCGCTAATGCAGAATTCCCTTCCCGGACGTTCATCGCATCACTCGTTAAAACACTTTCCCGTATTAAGCCAGAGATCTTTAAGACTCCAACGGATAGTTCTTTTCTAATTTGTTTCATAACTTCGAGATTTCCTAGAAAGGCATTTTTCACGTCGTCGTCCCCATTCGTCTGGCGTAAAGTTATTTGATATGTATTAATACTTTTAACTATTAAGAGAAAGATGACCCAACTAAATTTCAGAAATTTTCGTGTGGTGTCATCTGAGGGCGTTGGCAGATTTAATAAAACTTTGGATAACACCGTGAACGTTTGCTTCTCAAGTATTAGTTCGGAATTGGGAATAATATAATTATAATTTTCTATAGCAGAAACTAATGTGGTCGAATACGTGTCCACCCCATATACCTCATCCAATACGTCAAAAAAGTGAAAAAATTCGGTATAGTTCTTATCGTTAGCTATATTTAAATACCGTTGGATGACCAATGGAAGAAATGCCATCACATCAGTCATTTTAATTGAAGACAATTGATTCGTTTTGTTAATTAAAAACGCGTGTAAATCCGAACTACTTGGGTAGACCGAGCTATTCAATTTTAATTCAATTGTTATATGAGGAGACCCCTCTGTCATGTTTACGTTTTGGTATTGAGAAAGGTCAGTATAATAATTAGATGACATTCCTTTATAGAGTCCAATCACTTTCTCTCCAGATCCTATTATCACGCCACGTTGACATAATTTTAATATCCCAGAATAACTATTCATTTCTTCTAATGTCTCAATATTTAGTTCTTGGACTTGGACATATAAGTGATGCATATCGGTTAGAATGAATGGTAAGTTGATTACTATTTCATCGGTTAAGCCCATTCCTAATGTATTAATATATATCGTTTTATTTATAGTTTATTATAACATTTGTTATTTATCGATATTTAATAATACTATTAGTATATTATTGTTTATAATTAATGACATACCTTTTCCTATTGCACTTGCTTCAAATACCTCATCCATATTCATTCCATTTAAAAACGCTTTTATATTCACATTTCCGTTTTCGCCAGTTCGTAAATACACTTTGACTTTTAAAACACTTTTTTTGAGTTCTTTTCCAATTGAAATTTCTTTGAATATTCCGACCAGTTCATTGGAATATTCTCTATGGATTTCTATACTCCAATCGGTCTTATTTTCCCAAGAACACACTAATGGAATTTTCGCTTGTTTTTTCGTTTTGGCTTCGGCCGGCTGGTCCTCCAAATTTTGTTTTATTAAACATTTTTCTATGACTAAATAATCCGTTTTGTATTCGGAGATTTTTTCTATTTTTATGCCCCACATTCCACCCAAACACTCTTTTGCTTTTCCCGCAATCACATCTTTGAGTAATTGCTCATCTTTCATTCCTTCGTCTTTATAAAACTTCAATCCATAAAACACATTCCCTTTGTTCAAGTTTTTTAATGAGTTTTTTACTAAAAAGACTCCACTCATCACAAATTGTTTGAAATTTGTACGTGGCGTTTTTGATTTCAATTTGAGATCTTTTGACTTTTCGTTTTCGTCATGGGGTCGGGCGTAGATTTCTCGTATAGTTTGTAAATCATTAGTATATCTTCTATAAACTCTTAATATTGCCGCGTATTCTTGAGTTGGATCTAATTGAATTGCAAAAGTGTTTTGTGCAACGGTGGAATATTCTAAAGATTCGGTCCGATATGCAGTGGACGTGGTGTAATTTGATGAGACTTTATCGAAAGATCGCAAATTGTGGAACGAGATTGAGAAGAAGAGATCTTCTGTCAGAACGGCGCTTTCAAGAGTTGTCCCAAGAAAGACGACAACAAACGTCTCAATTTTTGAAAAATATTTCGGGGCTTTTGGAAGAAAAAAGAGATGAGATGAGAGCTCGGCAAGATTGACATCCGGAACGAACAGCTCAGATAAGGCTGGAAAATTTTGGAAAAGAAACACATCGGGCTCACGATTCACTTGTGACAACTTTGGCAATGTCCCCATACGGACAACTTGCTCGGAGCGCTGCGAAGAATAGTACTGGGTCCCCAATTGATTTGTGAATGGAATGACGTTCAATGGGGAATAGTGGACAATTGGGTCAAAAAGTAGTGACAATATTGCACGATGATAAGGAGAACTTTCATAGAAAAAGTCCCGAGTCAAGTCTTGTTGACGTGGCGTCTTTATGTCCGTGGGCTGAATGTTTATGAGTGTGAATGGAAGACTGCCATATATCTCGGAAGTTGGTTTTGTTTGTGACAACAGAAACTCGTCTTTCTTCGCGAAAAGAGACTGTTTAAACGCAATAAACTCGGCTTTTGAGATGCGACCATTTTTCGAGATCACCAATTCCGACAAAAATTGCCGGATTTGCTCGATAGAAAGTGTGATGTTGTACGTCGATAAAATGAACCGCCGGATTTGGAAAACATTCAATTCTCCAATGACTTCCGTGTCGTACATCTTCGCCTCAGTTCCATCTTTGTCACAATACCAATTAACTTAGATTTAAAAAATTACAACTCATAAAATGTTGTTTGTATCTTAACACAAAACAAAAAATATAAAACATTTTGATGAACTAAAAAAGTAAACAACTAATACATTTCTAATAAATTTAACCAGAAAATATAGTTTTGTTAATACTGTAATTACAAGTTTGAAAGCGTCAAAACCATAACAATAAAAATATCAACAAATAAAATATAAAAAAACAAACATCAAAAGATAAATCCATTTCATTTCGCTTTTTCTTTATTAGTGAAGGCGGAGGGCGGGGAGATGTTTGGTCTGTCAATTCTTCTTTCCGAAAGATCTTTTTGTACTTCTCCACGTCGCTCTGCATAGTACTTTTTCGGTTTAAAAATTTTTAGTTTGATTTTTTATTCAACTTTTTTACATCCTATTTTTAGATTAACACAAAGTTTGGATTTTTTTTCTTTTTTGTTTTGTCAGTTTTTTTAAAAGCATTTTTTACGGTTATTCTTTGCTAAAACAGTAATTTTAGTTTTATTCGACGAATTATGATTATTTCAATCTTTTTACTTGTTTTTATTGAAATATTATTAAATGAACTATAAATTATAAATTATAAATAAAAAAAAAATCAAACTGAAATTATGCAAAACATTTATTCACAAAAAAACGAAAAAACAAAAACTGAATTAAAAAATTAAAAAATTAACAAAAATTTTTAAAACACTCCAATTAGGCGGCGTTCATATAAGCTTAAAGCAACAAAAGACAAGCCAAAACCACAGCTGCCAATCCAAAAGTTGAAGACACGCACCCATCAGATGGATCTTTATAATCACTTTCATCTCCGATTTTTGGATATTCGAACACGCCGGCTTCGACCTCTTCATTAGTGAATACAAAGTCGTTGAACATGACATTAGTGTCTTTATTGTCGTCCTTAGTGATTTTGATAGTGTCAATGTTTTGCAAAGCAAGAGCAGTTAAATTGACAGTGATCCGATTCCACTTCGCTGGTTCCAACACGATCGGCTCATATTTGACATCAGCGACATAATTGGATGTCCCAACGGCAACGGACATTCTCAAATTGTCATAGACGTCCTCCCAAATCATCGCAAACGTCAGTGTCGCGTATTTTGTCGCATTCACGGCTTTGTCGACATTAATCTGCAGATATGAACCGGAAGACATTTGGGTATATAAAATATATCGTCCATCATACTTCCCCGTCGTCGAAGTGAAACACGTGGACCCTTTCTCATACCATCCGCTTTTGAATTGACCATCTGTGAAAGCAGTTACGTTACTGTCGGAATATACACAAGCCACTAATACTAATACTAGAAGACTATTCATTTGAAGTGTATATTATTAAATGTTGTACACTTTTATATGAACGTCTCACTTTCTTGGCGTCTCTTTCTTTATTCACTTTAATACTCCCTCTTTTGTTATATTTCTGGTGTTATTTATTAGTATGAATAACCACCACAATTTCTTTGTTCAATTTACTTCTGTGATTTGAGTTTGAAATCCCCTTTCAAAACGGGAATAAAAAAACACATCAAAAATTTCTATCAAAAATCTAAAAATGTTTTTTAAAATGTCACCTTCGAAATTATAAAGCAAAAAACCCGAAAAATAAATTTGTAACATATTTCATAGTAAAATGTACTGATTACTACTATTAATTATTATTTAACTATTAATATAGTAATTGTTACTATTTACTATAATTATTAATTCTTACTGATAAAAAGGTTTTTATTGTTTATAATTGGATACATTTACCATTTTATTTATAATATTTATAACTAGTTTGTATTAAATAAATGGTAATTTAATTATCACATTTTTTCTTATTTGAGTGTTGAGGAATTGAATGTAACTTCTTTGTTGTCAAATATTTAAGCAAATTGTGTGTATTGAGTTTGTTTTCGCTATTATTATAATCCTTTTTGAATGATCAAATGTCAATTTATCAATAAGGAGTAAAGATACAATTAACTTTAAAAATATACTGAAATTAAACAAATTCTATACAAAATAGTATAACACCTATAGAACAATAGTTTAATTGAGTAATAAATGCTCAAACTTAAAAACAAGATGTCGAGAAACACGAAAGACAAGACGGAGAATTGGATTCAAGTTTTTGATTCCGATGCGATGTATATGATATTTACTCATAAGAAGTGTCTTCCCCACACGAGTATATCATCGTTTGATTTAGACGACACATTAGTGACTGTTTGTAGTTCTCCAATTTGACGAAACACTTACAACGAGACGTCCAGTGGTAAAAAGTTTTCGACGTCATCGACCGACTGGAAATTTTTGAATGGGTATGTAGTGCCCAAATTACAGGTCTTCTCTGAGACGTCGAAAATCGTGATTTTCACCAATCAAAAAGGGTTAACACACAACGGCGCACTTGACGACGCCAAATGCAAAGAGTTTCAAAATCGCGTCGAAAGCATTTCAAAGGCATTAGAGGAGGTGGGCGTCTTCATTCAAGTGTTTGCTGCATTGGAGGAGAACATCTATCGGAAACCACTGCCGGCAATGTTTGATGAACTTTTAGTTGGACACAATGGAGGATTGAAGATCGACAAAAGCACGTCGTTTTATGTTGGTGATGCTGCTGGGAGAATGGAACGGAAGGTGAAAGGCAAGAAAGTGAAGAAAGACTTCAGTTGTAGTGATCGGAACTTCGCAAGTAATTTGAAAATCAAGTTTTACACGCCCGAGGAGTTCTTTCTTAAAGAGGCACCCGTTTCTTATGAGAACGACGCTATTGATGTCACAAAGTTTGGAAGACGTGACACAAAGAAAACAGAAGACATTTTAAATGTCAATAAAACACACGAAATGGTCATTTTCGTTGGGAGTCCGGCAAGTGGGAAGTCAAGTTTCTATGAGAAGTACTTCGTTTGTCGTTTTAGAATTCTTTTCAATACAAAACGTTGATCTTTAGAAGCCAAATGGGTATCAATGGGTTAACCAAGATACTTTGGGATCAAAAAGTGCTTGTCTGAGTGCGGCAAGGAAGTCGATAATAAACAATTCGGTTGTTATTGATAACACAAACCCGTCGATAGAGATACGAGAGGAATATATAACTATCGCAAACAAAGCAGGGTATCAAGTAAGGTGCGTCTTCTTCGACTACGACAAGAAGATATCTTTTCACCTCAACAAGTTTAGAGCAGTTTGTTCTCCTATACTTAACCAATAATTGAAAGACAAATGAAAGATAATTGAAAAAATGATGGAAAGATGGTCAGCACCAAGAAAATACCCGACATCGCAATACATTCGTATTTCAAAAAACTCGAATTACCAACAATAGCAGAGGGGTTTAAAGAGGTCGTCAAAATCCCGTTTGAGATTGATGACTGCTTCAAGTCTGCAGAGGAACGAGAGTTGTTCGAGATGCTCTTTTGATTTATTTTTTGATAAAAACATTAATTGATAAAAACTTGATAAATACAAACTGCTCTTTAACATCACTTGACTTGTTTCTTCTTGTTCGTCCTCTTGCAAAGTCTTGACCAGGTGAAGATCTCTTTGAGAGAGCCAGGGATGTTTTTATCTTCCTTCTTGCACTCCACCTTCTCCTCCTCTTCCGAGTCATCGCTGTTGGTGTGGGGTAACAAAAGTTGTCTGATGAGTTCCTTTTCAAAGTCTCGGTTCTCAAGTGTTTGCAAAACATCAACAGACGATTTCTCACTTTCGATCGCCTTTTCGCGTTCCTTCCACTCCGAGTGCTTGAAGACGAGGTTTTCTGTGTCTTTTGGCGCAATCCCCTCAACTGGCAGCCAATAATGCTGTTTCACCGAGGTGTATCGGAACCCAAACCGTTTAAACACTTTCAAAATCTCGCTACCATATAACAACGCCATCCCGTCATTTGGCAAAGCATCTGCTATTTGGTCCAAAGTCGACGCGCCAGTTAAAACAATTTGTTCGAGACTTGAAGTTGGGACAATTTCGTTAACCGTCACGTCTTCTTTGCGGGCCACTTCCTCTCTCCAAAAACACAGGTTTGTAAAGGCTTGCGTTTCTGCTTGCGACATTTTTTTGTGGAACGAATGTTTGGAAATAATTCTTTTCAGTTCAGCCGTTCTTCCCTTTGGCAGACACTCGTTTTCAGATTCCATGAAAACGTTCTGCAACGTTCTCATTTGAAGTGCGGCTCGTCGCACGTAGTCGACGATAGGCAACATACAAACTGTGTCATAAGCGCACCGACAAATAACGTATGTTGAGAGAGGTCGTGTGAGCCACTCTTTGCACTCTTGAGGTTCATGTCCCACAAGCCGAAACGCTTCGCCTGCGTTCAGCGCCACGTTTGTCATCTGACAAGCCACTTCAAGACAAATAACGTTGTTCGAGATAATTCCAAATTGAAAGTACAGTGCTCGAACCCCGTATCCCGAAAAGGTAACTTTTTCAATATCTGTTGACTCGAAAAGGGGGCGGACGATTTCAATGTCTTTCCGGACGGCAAGGCAGTCGATACCAAACACCGTTTTTTCGTTCGACAAGAAAATGAAAGAGACGTATCCTCTGTAATTGTTCGAAGAGTCTGTTTTGATGCTCACTGATATTTGCATTTCAGTTTTCAACGTTTCGAGTGTCTTTATGAGCCCATTTCTATCATGTACATTATTAAATATGATCTCATCATATGTTGGGCAGTTTCGTAGTGTCGGCATTTGAAACTGCCAAATCTGTTTTGTGTCGTCCGAGTCAAAAGTCAAGGGCGACGTGACTGGTCTGTCGTAGTTCACTTCCACCACTGTTGGCGGCTTCACGTGTTTCAAAGCAAACCTTTTCTCAATGTTTTCAAGCGCTTCGACACTTAAGTCCAAGTGAGGAATGTCGATGATACGCTTTTTTGTGTGGTCACTCCCAAAACCTGTTTCTATTTCGGAAAATGTCTTCTCTGCCAATTCCCGTATTTTTTTTTCCGATGCGAGAATTTCAGCACTCGTTATTGGTACACCCAAACGTTTTGCGACTTCGCTCACAGCTTCTTCAATTTTATCACATGATTTCTCGACATCAGTGATGCCATACTTTGTTGTTAATACTTTCGATCATTTCTTGTCTTGTTTGTCGTTATGTCAGAAAACAAACATCCACCATATTGTCAATTTCAGCAATGTGTGCCGTCACTGGGTTTTCCATCCCACCCCTTCCATTATTTTCGCCTTAATTATTCTTTCGTTCCATCATTTAGAATCTCAAGCTCATCAAGTTTTTTCAAAGTTGTTTTATAATTAAATTTGATTTATTTATAATTTAATAGAAATAAATATTTTTTTTCTAAAAATTTTTTATTTCACAATTAAAAATAGTTTAAACAAATTCCATAAAAATAACTAAATTTACTATAAAATAAGCTATAATTAAACAAAAAAAACAGTAGTACAATAATAGTAAAAATTCGATACATTATAATAAACTGAATGGTAAAAAAAGAGTGTAATTAAATATGTCTTGCAGCGCGATATGCCAATTCTTTTCCGATAAGTTTTGTGATTGATTTTTTGTGTTTAATGACTTGATATTTAAACTTTGCGTTTTGTATCATTCTCTCGATTTTTCGTTTTAATACGTTTTCGACCAAAGTGACGTCACCAAGCCTCAAAGTCTCTTTTTCAATAATTTTAGTTGCTTTTTTATAGACGGCAAGGAAAGTCTTTTTTGCTGTTTTTCTTATGAGTTTTTTGAGTTTTTTTGATTTAGTGATGCCACGTAGGCGATAGTTTTTGTATGCGATTTTGGCGTAATAGGTTGATATTTTCTTGGCTGCCCTCACAGCGTAAATATTTTCAAGACGAAGTAAATTGTTTTGTGCACCTTCGAACTCCGAGTATATATTCGTTTTGTGATGAGTGACGTAGTGTTCCAAACGATTTTGGCGAACTATTTTTTCTCGTTCCGCACCACTCAAATTATCAGTTACGTTTCTCATTTTTCGCAGAATAGTTCTTTTCGTTAAACGAGTCTTTTGCAATTGCTTTTGCAATGCGTCCACTTGTTGGGCCAAATAAGCCTTATCTTCTCGGGATGTTACAGTTTTGAGATCAGCATAGATTTGATCTAAATTTCTTAATATGCGCCGTTCCACCTTTTTAGTTTTGTGGAGTTGAAAATTAAGAACTTTCGTTCGAGAAGCGACTTGCTCAATTCGTTTTTGCACGTAACACCCATGTGTAAAATGATACGCCTCCGTGTCTTGGAGAAAAAAGAGGAGAATACCAAAAAACAACATAAAGTGTTTTTACTCGTTTTAAAAACGTGTTCACAATTTGTGAGGTTAAAAAAACAGAGAGGTTATAAAAGGTGTGTTCTTTGACAATCACGTTTTGTTTGTAATTACCCGATTTTGTTTTTATAGTTCCAGTTTTATAATATAATTTATTATATTTTTACTTTATATAAAAAATTAATTGAAAACAAACGATTTACTTAAATATATTAAATAATAATAATTATTTAATTAATTAATTTACTTCAAAGTATGAATGATATTGTGAAAATATGAATATAAAAAAAAATAATAAATCAGTAATTTATATTTATATTAATAAAGTAAAGTTAGTTTAAATCTTTGTTCTAGTTGCCAACAATGATTTTTCATTAATTTATACACAAATAATTGTTTAAAAAACTGGTAATTAAGTAATTTTTTTTCATTTCGTGCATAATCCCGATATTTTACAATCATCAATGGCAAAAAAGTTTTTAATAACATTGGAGAAGGGAAAAAATTTTTTGACTAACTTTATCATTAAAAAAATAAACGAGTTAATTTTTAATTATTAATTATTGTTATTGTTATATTATTAAAACTAAATATTTTTAGTATTTAAATTTTTAAACAAATATTATAAATTATCAATTACTTTAATAAATTAATACTAATAATTGAACAACATTTTCAAACAAAAATGGATTTAAAACTCCTTTAAAATTTTTTCCAAAAACAATACAAATCGAAATAGTAAAATATAATAAATAAATAATTTACAATACTAATTTAATATTATTTAAATACACTCAAGAAACAACAAAAAAAGAACCTGAAAAGGAAATGAAAAATTTTCAAAAAATGTTTTTTAATTTCAGTAAATTTTTTTATTCGACTCTTTTCAAGCCCAAAAACCTTTAATACCAGGTAAAAATACTTTAACTTTCTTTTCTTCTTTTTTTCTGAGTAAAACCGAAAAGATCTTATTATTCTTCATGTTTCGTCGCAACACAACAGATAAGCGGCCCGAGGAGATGAGTCCTCAAGCCAAGAAACAACAAAAGAAAGAAGAGGAAGATCGTCTGTTGGAGTTGTTTGACGTTTGTTCCAAAAAAACTATTATCAACTAATTTTTATACTATAATACATACTATATGCGACTCTATTCTGGTGAGTGAGAGATGACAAGTAGAGATATGACACCGAAGATCGGAAAGAGATAGATTCCTATCAAATCAGCAAATATCTTCAACAGCAATTCAAGCTGTATCTTCCCGACTATTTAATCAAGCAACTTATAGGAGAAAAGGTGATGAGTATCACATCGACCAAAATCCAACGGAAAGACTGGCTTGGCTTTTGCACCATTTTAGACGCAAAATACGAAGAACTCGACCAAACAAAAAATTTCGACCACACACAAGAGATCTTTGCTTCTCAACGAAAAGAAAAGCCGGAGACTTACTCGGACTTCTCTCCAAAACTCGTCAAGTCGAAACGCACGCCGCGAACGGTAGTTCAAAAGCCCGTCTTCTCCAATGGAATTATCACAGACGTTCCTGTCGACTCTCCACAGAAAGACCCGAAGAAGCGGATCTCATCACAGGAATCCTTTTGTGAGCAAATCTTCTCACCTCCGATGATCGTTGCGTTGCCGAAGAAGATCCATTACACGCGCCTTTCCTTAGACGACCAGACGAGAGATATAATTAAACAAATGAATGATGAGAAGGTACTTAAAGAGCGGAGTGAAGGCAATATGAGTCTAAAGTCGACACTTCCTGGGGAGAATGAAGGGACTCGACGTAAGCAATGGGGCAATTTACTTCGCAACTTCTCTGAGAAGCCGTTAGAAGACACACTAGACTTAATGTTAGGGAATACGGAGGAAGTCTTAATGAACTCGAAAGTGAAGAAATGTATCTACAAAGTCACGACGCGGATCAGTAACGTCAAAGTGGAATTAAAAGAGAAGTTGTCGTGTGTCTTTGCGGTGTATGCGAAGAACATTTTATTAGAAAAGATTACGTCGGACATGTACTTTGATGTGAATGTCGAACCGCCACAGATCGGCTTTGAGATTGGGTCGGATCATTTACGAGAGAAAGGGAAGAAGATTTATGCCGTTCTCTTTGTTTATCGTGCAGCAGATGCAAAACAGAATACAATGCGAGAGATCTATTCCGGTGGGGAATTACCTAAAGGGAAGAAATTGGAAACTTTAAAACAACAGAGTGAGTTCAGTCATAAGACTTTAATAGGAATAGGAGCTGAACGACTGTATGTCACTACAAGTAAGAAGAATGGATACGTCTTAAGTCCTTTGGAGAAACAATTTGGATTGAAGATCTATCGCGACGACGAGTTTAAAGACCTCTCCAAGTTCTTGAGCGATGTCGAGAGTGCAAAGGAAATCAAAGCAACAACGCTCACGTGGATATTACAAATAGAACAGTTGCGCGACCCCCTCTCAAAGATTAAACGACGCGATTCCCCACGAACGTCCGACTTCAAAATCTTCGACGCGAATTTGGTCGAGTTCAAAGACCAAAGCGAAGACATGAAAGAACTCTATTTACTCGAAGATGTCAGTTATCCCACAACAGCATCGACTGCAATGACTGAATTTGGGATGAACTATTATATCTATCCAAAAGAACTTGTCATGAAAGAGAAACGGAAGATATGGACCTTCATAGAAGTGTCGATGCGGACCTCCGACGTCGACGAGAAAGAGTCCGAGTCATATATATCTGCGTTTTATCCACAAAAAGAGCGAGGCGAGTTCATGAGGACATACACAACAGCAGTCAAATTGTCGGGAAAGGCCGTTCGCTTTAACGACGAGATCAAAATCCGCATGCCGAAGACGAAGGAAGCGTATTCGGAGTTAACAGAGTGGCATATCCTCTTCAAGGTGATGGAGATGCAACTCGACGGGACGAAGATGGAGTGCCGCGCACTTGGATTCATGCAACCTGTCTTACCGCAAACGAATGAATACATCGTCAATTTGTATAAGCCGGGGCCTTCGGGGTATCTAGCGAAGACGAAAGAGACACGTGGGACGTTAAAAGTAGGGATCACGAATTTGGTGAGTGTAGTTCCTGCTATTAAAGAGATTCAAATGCTTGGGGAGACGTCGACGGGCTTCATTAATGCGGTCGACAAGCTATCAAGGTCATCGCTTGGGACACAAAAACCAGTGTTACAGATATACATGCCAACGATGTTAAATTGGATGATTGGCGGGTTGATAGGACAGAAGTCATTGGGAGTGTTTGTGACGTTCTTTCGATTTGCGTTGAACTTAAGAAATGAGGTGAGAGACCCATTAGTGTTGGAGTATGTCAATGACTTCTTTGATCCGCGCACATTAAGTTCGTTATATTCACACTACAAATACGTCTTCTTGTTAATAGTTGGAGATACTGCTGATCTCTTCATGAAGAATGAAGCCAACTTTGATCAGAACGTCGTGTTGTGGTCTTGGTTCTTCTTTGATATTATCATTCGGTCGACGGTGGAGTATTTACATGAACAGATGGACAAGGGGAGTTCG
The DNA here is from genome assembly GCF_000330505.1 of Entamoeba invadens IP1. Taxonomy (NCBI): domain Eukaryota; phylum Evosea; order Mastigamoebida; family Endamoebidae; genus Entamoeba; species Entamoeba invadens. The sequence continues at coordinate 318,920 of NW_004191832.1, forward strand.
TTGGAGACGTGTTATGTCTCTGCGGAAGGCAATCGGTTTGAGAAGAGTGTGTTTGAATTGGTCGAGTCGTTTGTGCATCAAGTCACGCGACTTCCAACGGTCTCTGCGCAAATCAAAGCGAATCTTTACTTGGGGAAGTTCATGCGAGACTTAATGCGGTTCTGGAAGTTGACATTTGTTGTGAAGTTACTTGAAATAGTGATGGACTGGTATGCGTCTGGGGGGAATGTGAAGACCGATGTGAAGCGCGAGAAGGTCACGCAAATACTTCGTGTTGATATGTTAAATATATTCCGAGACTCTTCATTACTCTTCTTGTCGTCGTACATAGAAAGTACTGAGTCATTTGATGAGAGGTGTTTCTCGCAGCAGACCATCTTGACGTTGATGATTCGGAATTACATGATGTTAATACTACGAGGTGGGGAGTTACAGAAACTTGGGGTATATGGTTTATCGTTATTAGTGATGCGATTTGACTGCGACACGACGTTACAGAAGCGTGAAGCTAAAGAGAGATTAGCGGATATGTTAATGCCAATTGTGATCTATATGATTGAAGAAATCGACTTCTTTAAAGGATGGCACCAAACAAATTTGGTGACATTGGATGTGTACGACATCTATATGATGCAATGCTTTGTCCTCTGTTTTCTCTTTGTTATTAAGAACTTGAAGACACAAACACTCCGAAGCTATTTGAAAGTGCCATTGCGGTGTTCTGTGTTACTGGACCACTTCGAGTGGTCCCTCAAAATCATTTCTATGCCAATTTCAAGTGTCTTTTCCCCAATCGAGTTATTCAAAGTCGCGCGAACAACATTGTTAAAAGAAGTGTGTGACGAGAAAGCAGATAACGTCTTCTTCACGTTAAATCGCGACGAAAAGGTCGTGGAGGAACTTTGCGACGACGAGCTGTCGAAAAGCCCAAAACCAAAGTCGATGATTTCAGTGTCGCAAGTGCCTAAGAGACCGTCACTCATCAACAACATCGGAAAGACATTAAAAGACACGTTGTCGTCGTCATCGTCATCGTCTGTCGGGTATGCTGCCCGGAGAGACACATCGACG